>NW_010183628.1:0-31325 GCF_000695765.1 Mesitornis unicolor
GGTGGGCCGCAGTCCTTCCCTCAGCTGTGCCCAGCCTTGCGCCATCGGAAGCCCCGGCCGAGTCAGAGCTCCCTTGCAGAAGGCGCAGTGGGATGGGTGGAGGTGGCAGCTGTCTGCAGCTGAGAGATCTTCAGTTGGCATCATTAATTACCATTGCACAGTGTCCAGGTTTGCTAGACTCCATGCAGTGTGGAATAAAATGATATATTCCCTGCCCCAGGGAGGGCACAATCTCCAGTGGAGCTGACACCACAAAGGTGTGACACAACACCATGAGGTTGCAGCAAGAGAGTGTTGCTGCTGAGGTATGTGTGCTGTGTTTGAACAGGTCTCTATTTCTCTTTAGATACTAAATCCGTGTACATGTGTTACCGTGACTCAGTCCTTGTAGGTGTCACTCTGAAAGAGGAGAAAGTGGTTTAAGCAAAGATATAACACATCCAGGCTGCCAGGGAATGAATACAAGGGCAGCCATGCAAGAAGCAAGCTAAAGGTTCATTGAGACCCATGCTGTGAATACAAGTGCCAGGGGCTGAACTGATTAAAAGCTGACAAATGAGAGATACATAGAGCATCACAAGCAAGACTGAGGTGTTTTTCAGGGCAGAGTGCAAGGATCAGGCCTTGAAATACCCTGTAAGTAACTATATGGCTAGTAAAGTAAGATAGCCTGAAGTTTTATGATTGAAAGAAGAGTATATGTTCGCTAACAGAAAGGGAAGGGTCCACTTTGTTTTTTGAATTAGCTTGTGGTCTGATCATGGACAACTGAGAGAAAAAGTGGAATGCTCTTACTACAAGTTTTACTTACAAGTGCAGAAGGTCAGAGCATAGTTTTAGAATCCTTTTTGGAGGTATTTTTCCTGAAAAATTGTCTAAACCAAGAAATTTAGTTGTCCTGAGTAGAGGGAAGAAGTGGAAATCTCTTATCAGCTGTAATTTCTGTATAAGATGCTCTTCCATGGCCTCTTACGCTTTGGAAAGGATTTTCCTGTTTTCCCCATTGACTTTCTAACTTTTCAAGCTTCCAAGAGACACTAGGATGATGTTTCCTGACCCATTAATTGTTTCTACATTGATTCATTAGAACTCTGGTCACGGCAGGACTGCAGACGAGAGAAGACAACAGCTCATAAGGCTTCTTGGGATGACAGCGTGGATCTGACCCCACAAGGGCCTGGCAGAACACTGCAAGGCTGCAGTCTTGGAGTCACAGCACCCAGTCCCCATAAAATGGTAAAAATGCCCTTATTAGCCTATCTGGCAATCTTAATACACACAGTGACTTTTAAACTAAACACTCCTTTTGAAATAAAGACTGGTGTTTGTACATAAGGAAAAACATTGCTGTAACTTAAATACTAAATAGTAAAATAGTTGAGGGAAGTGCCAGCTCTTATCTCATACATTTTTCTGTGGGACTGAAAATGCAGGCAGAAGCAGAGTTAAGAAAGAATGTTCCATTTCTTCTGTCCAGACTGCTGTCTCTGGCATTTGCTGTTGCTGAGGGCAAAAACAGCATGGATTTTGAAGGGGATTAGAGAGACTGGCTGATTGGAATGCCAGTCCTGGGCACTGGCCTGACAGTGGGTATTTAAGGGAACTGAAAAGCTCTCAAGTAATGGTTCCCAACTGGTGAGACTAGACTTGTCCCACAGGTGAAACGCAGGGCTAGAGTTGATGGCTGTGCTCCCTCCCTGCTGGCATGGTGTCCCTTGCTGGAGGGGAAAGTCTCCAGGGCAGAGTCCAGGACCTCCCTCCTGCCTCCCCTCTGTAATAGCTGAGCATCTTGGTCTCTGCTTTCTTCACCAGTTTTCCTCCCTGAACTTGACTTCTGAGTTCTCCTCAAGCACCTCACTTGCTTCTTTCTCTGTTGATCAAGGAGAGAAAGGGACCCAAAAGAGGGAAAGTAGGCAATAGCAGCATGTTGCTTTGTGCACCCCTTGCTGGCTGTACTGTCAGGCCTGTGGTGACTTCTGTCTCAAGGTCTCTCCAGCTCCTTCATAATCCTTTCCTGCAGACCCAAGCATTGTCCCAGTGTCTCCAGGAATCATGTCCTATTTTCCTCATTGCCTAATCTTGGTAGGCAAAGGCTATGCAACAAGGTTTGCTCTAGGAACATTGCAAAGCAGTAGTCCAGTGTAAAACTTGGTAAGGAGGAGGATGCACAACTTGAAAACCTGAGTTCCTTCTTCATTCAGCTACTTTTCAGGAGGTCTTAAGGACTGCATAAAGCTTTTGCGTGTAAAGCTTACAGTGGGTGTAAGGCATGTGGACATGTTTGATTAGGGCCAGATTTGTTGAGAAGGATATTCGTGACCAAATGAAAGGTTAAGTCATTGAGGCAACATGTAAACAGGAGGGACTGTCAAGGTAACAGTCAGTGGAAAGAAGGGCAGGATTATCAAGGTACAAGCCACACACGCTTGTCCTTGCTAAGGAAGACAACTGTCTCTGTCTGTCAGGACACCTCTTGAGCATTTCTACCAGAGGCTGCGTAGGGGAATGCAATAAAAAAGTAAGCAGGTCTTTTGTTCAGTACTAGTAGCAGTCAGGTGATTTGAGCCTTTGCATCTTATTTCAGGGTGAGCTTTCTGTGGTAAAGGTCATGCAACACTGCAGAGAATCTACCCTGGAAGTTCCCTTTCCTCTGGCAAAAAGAGTTCAGCTTGATCTTAGAAAGGAAATTTTAAAGTATGGAAACTGAGAGGGAAAAACGCACTTATCAGAGGACCTATGGGGAAAGCAGAGTTCCAAAAGCATCAGATCTCTTCCACTGCAGCTGGCAAACTCCAAGCAGGGAGATTTCCTTCTGTTTCTTCTAAGGTATCAAGGCAAATCCATTTGTAAAGTAAGATACCTAGATTAGTGGATTTTATCAGTGCTACATCTGATCTCCTGGGATAGCATGGACAAAGGTTGAGGAGACTGTGCAAGGGAGTTTTATTGGAGTATACCTTTTGTGTAATCAATGGTAATGGCATATGTAATTTACTAAGTTCGGAACAGAGTCCTGTGATTTGTGACATAATATCACACTACCTTGCAGCAGTGGGGTTTCAGCCAGCTGATCTGAAGGTTGAAGTTGAAAGACAATCAACATTGTTGATTGTTTCTTACTTCCAAAGATGAAAATTAATTAATACAATGTAACTATGCTGTTCTACCAGCATGCATTGCTAAATGATTCATATAAAATTCCCAAAGGAGTGACCATAGTGGGGAGTTAGGAAAACAACAGGAAAAATTGTCCATAGTTATTGTAGATATGAATTAAATACAAAATAAATAAAATGTATCACAAGAAGGACAAGTATCAAAGACTCTGAATGGTGATGTTTTTCTATCATAAATAAGACAGAGAAAATACTGCTGCCCAAAAATTTGGTTTTAAGTGTGCTTCAGAAGACAGAAGAGTAGCATGAAAAGCAAGTTCCTTCACTGCTAAGAAACATTTTAGCATATAAAAGAAAAGAATAAGCTAAAAATAAGATAGAGGAATCCAGCAAAGAAAGAAGCAAAGCTTGCTATCATATTAAGAATCAGAGAAGTAATCCTGACAATCTTCATATTATAACTGGAAGGAAGCTGATTAGCAGTGTGCCAGTCATGCTGGGCATCACAAAGTGTTTTGATTTGAATTTATTTCAGTTCCTTCTGTGCGAAGGATAGAATGACTTCTCTCTGACCAAAAACCCGGCATCAGCAATAAATTTCAGTATCTCAGCTCATCAGACAAATCTCCTTTCATAGACATTTCCACTGCATGATTCATGTCATGCTATGGGGGACATCGAAGGCTTTTTTCCTTTTCTTAAGACACAGGGCAACTGGGGGGGCGGTGGCATCTCCATCGCTTTCAGGAGGGCGAGTCAAACAGCTGCCTGGCAGAGATACTGGTTGTCCTGCCTCGGCTAGAGAGGTGGAATAGATGTCCACTGGAGGCCTCTTATGGTTCTGTAAGTGCACATATATATGAATTATCGGAAGATGAAAACCCTGAGACATCATACTTTTTCTTAATTAAATTTTCCCACCAGAAGCAAAGTGGCCCAAAAATTGCTAACCTGCTCCCCACTGATATCTGAGAATGAGATGGCTGTAGCTGTAAAAGCAGAGGGCCTTACCTCTGCAATATGATCCATTAACAAAGAGTTTCTCCAGTTTGCTTTGGAGCACATTTGTAAATCACCAAACTAGCAGAAAACAACATTTCTATGCACAAATCACAACCAGAAAATACTTTGTGTTCATGAAAAGTCTTCAAAATATTTTGCTTAAAAATCTCAAACTATTTTTAGTTATCAGAAAGTTGAATTTTTATGCAATCTTTTTCCCTAGCCTCATAATTTTAAATAACTAAATGTATGAAAATTTATATTTTGTCAATAAATCTTTTAAAGTCTGCCAGAATTTTTTTAATCTACAGACTATTAAGACAAATAAACAGACAATATTTGCCATGTCTGAAGCACAGCATAATTGATAAAATAATGTTATAAATATAATATCTGCAAATGCAACATCTGTGTTTATCTTTCAACCATATAAAATCTCATAAACATTGATTCTGCTTTTTTATGAAATCTATGAGTAATTCCTCCTCTGCTCTTTCAGTGCTTGTATGCTAAGTGATAGAGAAGTCTAGGCTTGACAGTAATGCAAGACTTGTCTTCTGTGTAGACAAGTGATGTGGCATGAACAGAAATCTTGGAAATTTTCACATGCACTTCATCATTTGTGCACTTGGTATCTATCAGCACCATCTGCATAAGACCACCAGGAATAATAAGACCCCCTTGAGTAATAACGTATCTAAATTTCCATTACTATCTTTAGATATGTGTTCTACTGACACTGTTTCTCTAAAGAAGCAATTTGTAGGTTTTAGTATTGATGTCTGATGACAGGGAAATTTGCATCCTGCAGTAGTGAGCTTGGTCTGAGAAGCAGATGCAGTTTAATGGTTGAGACCATTTAGTCATTTCCTATCAGTTTGTATAGAATAAGAGTTGCCTAGTTTCTTCTAATAGCATGGAGGTGGAAAAGGTCATATCTCATTACCAATTGTCTGAGATATACTGTACCCTTAAATCGATTATTCATAGGAGTCACTCATCGCAGTAAGTCTCAATATGGATACTTGATAGATGGCACCTTACCTTCTCTTGCAAAGTGCATAAGATGCAAGATCAATCCTTGGAAAGATTTCCAATTAAGACATGATTTTGTAGGGCCTGTGAAATTCACTGCAATATGGGCATGAATAATCCAAATGCTGCCAGGCATGAGCATGTGCTGTTGCTCCTACATAAAATACATCTTGAGTGACATATCTAACAATTACAGTACTAGGAAGCAAATACAAAATTATGGCTCATCCTGTGAAGCTGGTAGGAGTTTAGGGCCAGAAGAAAAGTGCATTCAGTTTCCTTTTGCTGCCTGGGCTGGGAAAGTAATTCTTTTTTATTGCAGCAATAAATGAATGAATCTTTGCTGTCAAATCTGATGGGCTAGAGCTATCATTTTTTTAAAACTTTGAGACAAATTTGAAACATGATTAATTGTATCATGGTGGTGTTGCTAACTTAAGGCACAGCAACAAGCCTTCCACCTGTTTGTTGCAAATCTTATGCAACGACATGACAGCTGTCATTCTAACAAGCCTAAAATGATAATATAGGTGCTGTGAGCTGCACCTTAGAAAGTCAGGCTTCTTTAAATCTCGGCTGAGAATGCTGAGAACATTTGCCTCTCACTTTTTCAAGGGGAAATGCATGGCAGCAAATTGCCTTTGTTATTCCTACACGCTCCTCTTCCCTGGTAGAAGCAGCAAGTGTAACTAACAGTGCCAGTTCCACCTTGCAGCTGTAGGACAGGACGGATTCATCGTGAGCCTCCTCAGTGCACATGTATACCAACACACATGCACAGGAGACAATTGATTGTCAGCTGTGCCTGTCATCCAAGTAGGATGTTCTTGTGTGTTTATGTCAACAACGTAGTTAGCCCTAATTTATTCTGCCAGTCTGTGATTCTATGAAATTTGAATTGCTTTGTTTTCATTTGGAATGTCGTAGAGCCAATATATTACAAGTGACATTTCTGTAAGAATATTTATTTGGTATGTGCTGCTAGGTCACCTTTTTAGTAAGATTCAAAATAGTATTTGACAAATGCTGAATAGTTGTTAAGAAATTACTTTCTTTGCAAGAACAAAAAATAGAGAAAAGATTAATGTATTTTTGGGGAAAAATGGAGGTAAAATCTTGAAGAGCTCATATCAAGACTATTGCATCAGGAATTTGCTAAACTGAAAAACCCAACCAAAAAAGTCCTCTGTTACTAGCAGGACAAGAAAATGCTATCCATGGTTTTCAGTTGTCATCTTCATACTATCAGTGAGCCTCAGAATAACAGAATAATTTAATGTTTTTACATGCAGCAAAAGCAGTGGAACCTCCTCCCAGTCTGACTTTATCTGGTAAACCACAAAAAAAGGGGAGAGGCAGGGGGAGAAAACCACAGTTTTAAAGTAAGGGTTTGGGGTCTAAGGGAAAGACTGGAAATTCAAAGATAAGGATGGTAATGTCTACCCAGTTTGTACATTGTTGTTGCATGTTTCATATAAGAACAAGCATTTCACGTCTGTGTGACTTTGGAAATGAAATGCATTTTGGAAAAGAAGTCCCTCCCAGTAACATTCACAAGAGAGGGAAACAGACCTAGAACAGAGACACTGTCTCCAACAGTGTTTGTTACTAGAGTAGGGGGTTAGAGGATTTTTTTTGATATGCGTAGGTTTGGATGGCAAATACAAATCAGTGGCTAGTGCAAAGATACCATGGTTCCCCTCAGATCATGATGAAAGTGAGCTTTGTTGTCTGGAGCAGAGTTTGGTCTCTCACTGCCCTTGTCTGAGTGTTCTGGCTGCCTGAAGAAGAAACTATGTTATGAAGTGCAATCTATTTGTGCAACTTGCTACTGAAAAGAGATCCCTTGATGTGATGCAACTGTGACCTATGGTAGGGTCATCAACTTCTCAGGAGACAGGTCTGCCCTCTGTCCTGTTTCCTGAAGCATCACTTTTTCAAATGAAGGAATTTGGGGAACTTGTAGTTCATCAGCTGTGTCATATCATAAATCAGATCTCAGAGAGGTCTTGTGACAGCTTTGAAGATGTAAGAAATAGCTGATCTCAGTACAGAAATGGATTGAGACAGACCAAAAGTCTTGAATGTGACACAGAAAAAAAAATTGTTTGACTTCTGTGAGTCCTTCCAGAGAGAAAGTCTTAAAAGAAGCAGAAGAGTCTCATGGCTTGAGTATAGGAAAAAAACACAAAATGTATAGCCTGTGGGAACAAAGTGATATGGTGAGGTGCACTGTAAGAAACATCATGGTTAAATGCAAGACAGAAGAATTGCTGGTACAGCAAACATTTTTTTGGAAGCTGATGAGAGGAAGTGCTATTAAAGCAGTGTGACGAGTTCTGAAACTGTGGCTGTTCTTGTATGTGACCAAACTCAAATCTGTCAAGGAGCTGGACTGTGGGAAGCAAATACCCCATCGCAGATTGCCCCACAGCACCTGAGGTCTATGATCTATTTTTTCTGGAATGCCAGGAGTCAGAAAATGGCGGTCCAGGGAGGGCCTGGACAAAGCCAGCCTGCAAGGCTGGTTTCTCCCAGTGCTTGTACAGCACAGAGACCTTTAGATATTTAGATAATTAATATAATTTATATATTCATGACTGAAGTGTCACTCAGGGAAACTCCAAGGTGGATGAGCCCGTGATGTGCCTTTCCCAAGTTATGTGTTATAGTCTAGCCACAAATGGCTCCCAGTTCCTTGCAGTAACAACAAAATGAAAGGACCTGGAGAACAAAAATGTGGCTAATGTAAGCCACATGGAGACTGAGTTATAGGGGCATGTGTGGTAGATTCACGTGTGAAAAAATCTGTAAGCAGTTGTCCTTGTAGAGTGTTTCTTCTTTCACTGCAGAGAGACAAAGGGAGGTCTGGACAAACAGTGTGTGTTGCATTGCCCACGGTGCCCCATGGTGCAACACTCAGGAGAGCTGGGGGAAGACAGGGCCTGTTGAATTCACAGCCCAATATCTCACTTGTAAATCACTGAAGGTTTCCCCTATTTTGTGTGTGTGTGTGTGTGGTTGTTAATGGTCTACAAAATAATGCAGAGAGTGCTTAGAATAGCATTTCAGCAATGGAGTAGTGAACTGGAAAAAAACCTTTATTCAAGAGAAAAGTCAAGGCACATATAGTCTACACATCTTCACTGTGGGCTGGAAGTCCTACTTCATTTTGAGTTGGAGAGTATCACATACTCTGTTTTTTTAATAAAGCATTACAGTTCTCTGTAAAGACTGTGGTCATATAATACAAACTTGATTTTCTTCCACCACTTGTAGTGGGAACAGATGCAGGTTAGATGGATTCCTGATCTATGTATCTAGGTCCCATACAGTAATGTAACAGCTAAAATGGGAATTAAGTAATTCCAGTAAGCCTGGTGGGCTTGTTTCCTGCATAGTGCTATATTTCATAGCATACTAGCACTGCATGGAATCTTAGTGAGCCTTGACAAGAGTAAGCTGAAGGGAGACAGTTTTTGGAGGCAGTCTGAAATAGATTTCACGTCCCATGCCAGTATTCATTCTGAAGCCTCATTGTTTCTTGAAGAGTCCTCCTTTCCTCCATGAAGACAGCAGGATATTCAGTGTGTTACCCTGGCTGTCTCAGTCAAAGCAGACCTCCTTGAGATAGCTTATGCTGAGTGATGAGGCCAGTGTGATTATAGAAAAAGGAGAAAACTTCTCTTCTATTACCATTTCCAAGCAGAAAAACAGATCCCTTCAGTAGTGTTGCTGCAGGAGTGTCTTCACAGCAACAAATGTGACCCATAACTATCAATGTTTATTGGCTTATGCCCTGTGGATGTATGCTTCAGTGGGATCCAAGCCCCAGCTGTGCCTGTCTTTGGAACCGACATTGCAAAAAGAGGCCTACTCTGGAGAACTTGTGGTGAGAGGTAGGTAAAAGGCTCAGGTCATCCAGGGCCTCCCTCTGTGCTCAGTACAGAAACTGCCCAGTCCTGGAAACTATTGCAGTGCTGTTACTGTTGAAGGCTTCGTTCTCCCTGAAAAGTGCTATTGGGGTTGTCCTTGATTCAGTGGTGCAGTGTGGTAGAGCAGGGAAGCATGGCGGCCCTCAGAGTTGTTGCTAGGAGTGAACAGTCAGGCTTAGGACCAATCTGAGGCCTTCCAGAATGAAGAGCAGAGTCTTAGTGCTTTCACTGCAGTTAGATTCCAGCTAGTGGCAGTAACTCCTGTTCCATAATGCATCAAGCAACACAGATCCACTGGAGGAGCACAGTACAAAGCTGAGAGACCTTCTAGGAGTCTGCGTAGCCTGGCCTGTGGCAGGTGAGCTCACACATTGCATATTAACTTTATCCTGCACCTGGTCTACAACAGCTGAATAAGCGTACAACTTCCTTCTTCCCACATGTGCACATGAAATATAGGCCTGAAGTGGTGGGTCTACATCTTTGCCAATTCAACACTCTTGTCTTCTCACCAGCCTTTGTTTATACTATATTCTGAGCAGAAAGTATAAAGTTCTGTGCTTGCAGTCTGTTCTGTCAAACTCATCTCCTGGTCACAGCCTGTGTGCTGGAGCCTTCTCATCTACAGAAGAACTGGACAAGAACCTGGTGGGGCACTGTGATGGATCACCAACTCAGTCCAATGGGAGCTTAAGTCACGAATAAGGAAGAAAAAGGAACATCTGCTGTGATAGCTGTTTGAATGTAATTTCTAATTCATACAACTGAAGCTTTAAGAGGCAGGTATGCCAGAAAATGGGTGGCTGATATTTTATTTACATATGCCAACTACCTTGCATGATGACTCTGCATGGAATACATTTCACTGTTCATTCCTTATAATTTCAGGACCTATCCTACCCATATGAAAAGCTATTTCACTCCTTAGAAAACCATTGTCGTATCTAGTCCCACAAAGGAACCAAACCACACACTTCATGTCCCTTGCGTTGGGCCCTGTTGAAGCCTGCTTGTCAGTCCTCACCTAAGGTGAACCAGCATGTATTTATTTATGCCACTGCATTATTTATGTATGTAGGTTCATTACTAGTAAAAGGGTGTGATGCAGACAGATCTGTTTAAAGGATTCCCTTTCTGGAATGTTATGAAGTTAAAGTGTTAAATCTTCTTGTCATAATTATTCATCTTGTCAATAGATAAGATTTCACTGGATTTTATCTTTAGGTTACCACACAGGTTACTTAAATAGTCACAAGTGCATGTAATCATATTCCTCTATTTACCAGTGAAAATACTCTCCACTACAGAAGGGAACAAAATACAGTCTTAGTTATAAGTGATACATAACACAGAATACTATCTTAAATATCCATTATTATTCTACCAGGTAAGAAAATGAAGTCTTTAGCATTTCCTTTTTTGTATTGAGATTTATTCCTATGAAGAATTATTCCCAAAATCTCCCTGCTAAGTACTAATGTTTCTGATAGAATCCGTTTGATATACTTGAGGGTTAACATTTACAGTACATTTTCTCATTTGTTTTTAAGCCGTGCTCAAATTAGCAATTAACTAAAATAGTTGCATTTGTAAATGGAGTATAAGAATAGTTAATTTATATTTTTCTGGTTCCAGAGTACAACAGTGCGAAAATGAATGACTAATTTGTTGTTGATATGGGAAGGAATTTTAATGTTTTATGAGAACATCTTGGCTGCGGGTATGCTTATCTCTGAGAAAGAGAGCTGGAATTCTTCAGTGGGAAATGTACGAATGTTATCTGAGGCAGTGTTGAAAGTAAAAATAATAGAGCAAAGAACTAGTAACAATTTTGTCTTCGGTGTCTAAGATTTTTATCAGCTGCTTTCTAAAGCAAATTGTTAGCCCATATGGAACTGAGTCTTTTTTCAGAAACATAACCATTCATTTATTAATTGTGCATTTATATGCTTCTATTATAGGATTCAAAAGTTCATTGTTACAAATAAGCTAAGAGATAAATTTGGCTCATTTTTAATAAATTTTCATGAAAAGGGAATTTCACGATCAATGTGTCACTGCTACTTCAGTTAGGATTTCAGAGGAGTCAGTTATCTTGCTGCATTCAAGGGCCATTTCCCTTTGTCCTGCACTTAGGTTCATGCTTCCATTTAAAGGTCAGCAATATGACTCTAAGTGCAGATGTGGTTACTGTAGGGGCAAATCGATGCTCTGTCCTCACCACTAGCACTCCCTGGTGCAATGCCCTAAGGATATTTTTGTGCAGCCTCCCTTTTTGCGAGTGTATTTGGTAGGCAGAAAAGAAGAACAAAGCTCTGGTCAGCTCCAGCAGTCTCAGCTCCATTTGCCAGGTGTGCAGCCCAGAACCACTCCCACATGTGTATTTCCAAGAAATAAGTAGAGGCTATTGATACTGGACCTGCTACCTAACTCACTCAGTGAAACACAACACACAGAGGCTAATGACTTTAAAGTACTGCCAGTCTTAGAGTTTTGGTACTACTGTTGATGACAGTGATCACTAAAGAAATGCAGGGAGCCGCAAAGAAACCTTCCTAGCAAAACCCAAGAAAGATGACATGACGCCTCTCTCACACACATGCACTCCCACCCACACTACCTGTATCACTTTCACACTGCAGTGTTCATGATCAGATGCTCCCCCTATATAAGCCACTCTTTGGTGCAGACACAGAGGTGAAATGACTAAATGTGCTGCTAAGCCCATGGACAGTATCAGCTGTCTAAGTGAAGTGGTCATTATTGTCCTAGGCAGAAATAGTGACTTAAGACCTGTTTATCAGCCCCTTTCTTTGGTGTGTGTTCTAGTCGCTGCCATACTGTTCTTCTCCTTCACCTCACTGGTTACCAAATCCTCAGGACACTCATCTTACAACTTCTGCCCCAAGGAGAGAATGCCTTTCTTTGCGTTTATGTAGCACCTAAGATTACAAAACTTGGGTCCACACAAACCTGCTGACCAAACTAGTTCTAGTCACTGGGGCAGGCTTCTGTTCTTTTCATATTTTGCATTCTTAGTATAGTGACAAAATCCAGGCTTTGCAGATCCCTAATATAGTGGTTCATGAAAAGTCATTCCATGGTCTTTCTCATTACAGTCATCTTCTTTTGTCTGGGTGGGGCAAGGGTGGGAATGGAGATGAATGTGTTGGGAGCAAGGAAAGCAAAGGCAAAGTGAAGGAAAGGGAAAATAGATTTAATAGGTCATCCTTCTATGACTCCAAGCTGCCTTGGAAGAAACTTGTCCTGGGGTCTTTGGCTGTTGCTTTTCCTAGATTTGGCCTTCTAATTTTATTTGAAGTAGCATGATCTTGTCAGCTCTTTGGGAAACAATGCAACTGGACATTAGAGAGAAAACTATAAAATTTTAACATTTAATTTAATGTTGTTAATTCCTTGCTTACTTTTTGGAGGAGAGTCTGTTCTTCCTTTGTTCTTGCAGTTTAACATAATTGCTTGGTTTTAGATTTAGTGCTGCTTTTAACTGATTTCATACCATTCCCTTCTCATAACAGAAATGTAGAAAAGCATTCTGTACCTTTTACCAGTTTTTCTAACAGTGCACTTTCAGTTATGTTAGATTGTGAAGAAAGTGGGCATAGAAAGGACTCATTATACTTCTAGTTCATGCTCTTCATACCAAAATTGTTTCATATAACCTATTTTCAAGTGCCTTGAGCGATAGCATTTCAAGTGGTGCTCCAGCTCTTCTATATGGTGTAACATTTCATGTTCCTGTAGACATCACTACTAAAAGCTTTTCTTGGTATGTCACCCTGATCTTGCTCCATTTCAGACAAGTCACATGCCTTTGTGCCTAAAATAGGCAACTTTCTAATTTTGTTTTCAGGAGTCTCACTCCAATAATTTTCTGAGATGAACAGTCCAGTGCCAAATAACATGCATGAAAATCTACCAATTCAAAGAATCTAGGATCCCAAGCAATTCTGAATTCAGATACTAGAAAGTCGTGAGCTTCAACTGTGCTATAATTATTAGGTGTTTGTGATCTACCACCAGAAGCATATGAGGAGAAGTGTTGTGCACCAATTCTTCTACAGGACAGATATTATTTTAATTTTTTTGGTAACATTTTATCTTTTAAAATTTCTGTGTCTTCTGTGTACAACATTATAATGACTCCAGAGATGGAGGATGACACTGAGACAAGGACAGTAAAGCATTGTACCAAAAAGTCCAGTTCCTTCAGCAAATAGGCTAGCTTGCCTCCTTCATTTCTCCCTACATAAACCATACTGCTCTTGTACTGCTTCCAGCTGTTGAAAAGAATTTCCCTAGCAGCTGGGGAAAATAATTATTCAGCTTCATTTTCTTTCATTTCCCCCAAATAATTTGGTGAGTGATTGGAATAAAAAGCCCTAAGCTGTCCAGTTGTTTTAGTTATTTGTTTGTTTTCTTTCTCTTTGCACACACCAGAAAATTGGCATCAAAGCATGTACAGTATACAAGCTTTTTGCACTTGTATACTAACATGCTCATACAAGTACCTATACAAACACTGCTACTGCTCTGTTGGTTTTATGCTGTCGAGTGGACACTACTGTTGGCTGCAGATTCAAATGTCATTTGGATTTTGGAGTCTTCCAGCCTATGATTTAATCTTTGCAAATGCTGATTTTCAGAAGTCTGTTTATATGCATTGTAAACTGAAATGTTCAGTCTAAAATTGTTTCAGTCATTAAACTATAATCAAAACATTTTATGGTACAATTATTCCTGCTTCCACTATTATAAAAATTCTGTTAGTGAAATTATATCATAATACTTTAAATTAGATTCCTAACACTTGTTTATTCACTTCCTTCACTCAGACAAGCCACCATGTTCAGAGAGAAGGACTTAGGACTCTAAAAGGCACACATTATTTCTGAAACAAATCAAACAATATAACTCCACTAGTAATACCATTTCCATGAGAGGCTTAACATTGGGGAATTTGTTTATCACAGAATCACAGAATCACAGAACGCTAAGATTTGGAAGAGACCTCGAAAGATCATCTTTGTTAGTTTAATCCAGTTGCCATCTTTAATTTTGTAGCTGCCTGTGAATACTATGCAATTTGTTTAAATTCCAGGATAAATGCCATTATGCAACATTACAGAATGGGGGTCAGTGATCTTTTGAATGTCTCAGTGGGCAAAATAGGTCACGGGAACAGTTCTGCCCACTTAGAGATTCATCCAAGTCCTGCTATAAGGACTGGAAAGACACCCGTTGACTTTACTGGGAACTGGATGAGGCTCTAAATGTCAGTAAAATCAAAGAAGTCTCACAGTGAATCAGCCTATCTGGCACACATTTAAAAAAACGATTGTAAATTTTGAAAATTAGTCTTCTTGCAACGTAGGCCAATTGGTCAGCTGCAAACTTGGCACAGCTGTGAAGCATGTGTCCGGGGCAGTCTGCAGGAACATGATGTTCTTTTTCGCTTCTGAGAGCTTTGGAGACTGAAAAAAAGAACTCAACCCAATGCTGAAGACTAAATACTGAAATAATGAAGCTAAATACTTTACAAAATTCACAAGTACTTTACAAAGGTGGCACTTGTTCTGGAAGAAAAGAAATTAACAAATTCTCCCAGAGTTGAAACATTTTTAAGGCAAGTGTGCTGCTTCAACGTCTGTCCTGGAAAAAAAGGAACAAAATTCAGAGAATTCTCTGGCAGAAGCTGATGGAATTTGACCTTTATATCAATGCACTGTAGAAATCAGGCAGAATTCCTGAAAAAAAATACTTGTAATTTTCATCCTTTAACCATCTTCAGGGGGAGTGAAACTCATCCTTAGGCATCTAAACTTCTGTGCAGAAATGTTGCCACTGTCTTCAAGTAGATGTGTGATTTTGCAGTGCAGACTCCTAGTTCATGCTTTTAAAGCCTTGTGCAGTGGATACAAAGTCCAGAAAGAACATGTAAACTTTTAACTGCATATAAAGAGACAAGAGCAAAAATGGCAGTTGTATATTGTGGTTGATGTAATGTGCAAATAGAGCACAACACATGCACACTTGGGCTTGAAAGCAGCCACTGCAAAACTGGTTTTGATTACCCTGATTTCCCACAAAGGAAGCTTCTCATGCTTAGAAAGCAGGAGTAATGTCATTAATGGCAATGGAGCTTCACCACAATAAAAGAAATGTGAGGTTCAGTATCGGTACCATGCTGCTAAACCATAATCTCAAAAGACCTTAAGTCTAGCATTCTTACAGCTCAGCATTCTGCAATTACATAGGAAAAGATACTTTGGAATTCCTTCTTTCACGTCTTTGGAGGTAGACTGCACTGGTAAAACAACTTATCACAGTATATATGATAAGTAACTAAATATTCGCATGACCTAGATAGCTGCTTCTCTCCTGTAATTGTACCTTACCAAGGAAAGTGAATTCCTGAAGAGTATAGTTGCAGTTGTTACAGGGACTCGAGAATTTGGTTTTCAAACAAAGATATTAAAAAGTCACTGTTTAAAAAGCAAGCCTATGCAATTTAAAATTAGCATTTTAATTTTAGGGCTTTAGAACCCCAAAGTTTTATCTGCCTTTTATTTTGCTTTTTATTGGGTTGTCCAAAAAGTAGTTGTGTTTTTAAAAAAGATGGACATACACATCTTGAAATGTAACTAACTTCATTTTAAACCACAAATTCATTATGCTTTCATAATTCAATTTCAAGTTCAAGCTTGTTTTAGAAAAAGAAAGTGCACAATTCACAATTATTTATTTGGCATTGATTTCAAATGGAAAATCAAAAGGAACATTTTCATTGTGTTTTGCTGTGTTACTTCAGAAAATGAAAAAATGCTGTGCAAGTTTATAAAAAGTTATATGATATGTATGGTGAAGATGCCTTCAAACTATGGCAGTGTCAAAATTAGTTTGCTAAATTTCGGTCTGGAGATTTTGATGTTAAAGATGCATGACACTCAGGAAGGTCAAGCAAAGTCGAAAATGACAAAATAAAGGCATTAATTGATTCCAATTGCATTTCATGACATGAGAGATTGCTGATAATCTTAGCATATTGAAACTGAGTCTTGAAAACCATTTAAAACAACTTGGACACATTAGGAAGCTTGATATTTGAGTACCACATGAGCTCACAGAAATGCATTTCACTAATGCATTGACATCTGTGATTCGTGCTTGAAACATGAAGAAAACAATCCATTTTTGAAGTGTATGATAACAGGTGGTGAAAAATGGTTCATCTACAACAACAACAACGAATGAAAAAGATCATGGAGCAAGCGTGATGAACCAGCGCAAAGCACTACAAAAGCAGATCTTCACCCAAAGGAAGGTGATGCTGTCAGTCTGGTGGGATTTCACAAGTATTGTGTATTTTGCATTGCTTCCAAGGAATCAAACCAATTATTTGGATATGTACTGTCATCAACTGGGTAAATTGAATGATGCCATCAAATACGCATCCAGAACCGGGGAATCGCAAAGTTGTTGTGTTTCTCCATGATAACACTAGACCACATACAAGTTTGGTCACTTGTCAAAAATGGTTCCAGCTTGAACGAGATGTGTTACCACATCTACGACATTCACCAGACTCAGCACCATCAGACTGCCATTTTTTTTGTTCTTTACAAAACACTTCGAATGGTAAAACCTTCACTGCTGTTCAGGATATCAAATCCTTCCTGAAACTGTTTTTTGCCAGAAAATATAAGAACTTTTTTGAGGCTGGAATCATGAAGTTGCCTGAAAGATGGCAAAAGGTAATTGATTGTTTGATACAGTTTTTGTTTCCCATGAAAAATTCATCTTTCATCTATCCAGAAAAAATCACAATTACTTTTTGGCCATCCCTCTACTTGCAGGTAATGCACCTTATCTGGAGTGCCTTTGTGACTGTGTCCCAGAGAGACCCAGGCTGGCAAGTGCAGAAAAATACATTAAAAGATTTTTTTAAGGATCATTTTTAAACTTCCATTTTCACTAATTTAAGCTCTTTTTTCAGTGATAGAAATTGGCCACTAGTAGCTTAAATTGACTCAGGGATGCTAATGGTCCATTTCCACCTCTGTTACTATGGAAATGGATGTTACCCTGGAGAGTGAGAATTTTAAATGTATACTTCATAAAAAGCAGTCGCCTACCTGATGTTCTTTTTCACTAAAACCTGACTTAGAAAGGTTTCTGGTTTCAAAAACAAAGCATTGCTGACTGCTTTCAGCTGCTAGTTGAGGACTGGGCACCTAAATGCATTTTTCAAACATATACAAAGGTATATCCCAAGTCCACTGGCTTCTAGATCTTGATTTATCCTTACCTTGCATCCTGTGCAATAATTAACTGTATCAGAGAGTGTGTATAAAACACTATGAGAGTAGGATGAAAGAATAAAGCATTACCAAAGTGAGATAAGATTGCTTTGTGCCTGCATTCAGTGTTCTTGTAAAGAGCAAGGCAAAATGTGAAGGGAGGGGAGAAGGAGAAAATACAGCAAATTTTAGCAGGGAGAAAAAATAGCAAATTTTAAATATCTCCTCCTAAAGGGAGCACAGACTGTCAAGCACTTTTGCTTTTCAGAGAGGTTTTGCAGATAAAGTCTAATGCAACATTTCTTTCTGAAAGGTGTTGACTTGCAGAAACATTTCCTTAGGAAGAGTAATTTTTTTTCTGACTCCTGGGTAAAATCCTGTTTGGTTCAACAGATACCAGTATTTATGCAACTGAGGACAAAATCTGTTCTAAATATATAGATGAAGTGTAAAAGGCTTCCCCCCACCCCCAGCAGAAGTTCGAAAGAATATAAAACTGATTATGCTTCACTGAAGAATTCTCACCCTTGTCTCTGATCTGTGTGTGCATGTGCACACGTGATCTCAGTCTCATAAAATACTGAGGAAGGATAACACAGAATGACTATTTGCACAGATTGATATGACAAATAGAAGTCACTCTTCCACTTTTCTAATTAACTTCTCTGGCACAGTGTGTGGAGGCATATAACACTTGTCCTGACATGTGTGCTATTTCAGCACATTTTGAAAAATTGCCACACTCTTTTTTTCATGACTCTTTGATGGATTCTCCCATTGGCCATCACCTGTGTTTAGGTTATTTGAGTCAGATGTAATCTAACATGCAGCATGCGTATCTGATATCTGTAACTGGGCGTACTGCAGAGTCTCAACAGTGTAGCCCCTGAAAGATTTAGCATACTGAGCATTTTGCATAGTGCATGACCCATGGATTCCATGTGGTTCTCATCGTCCGAGGTCCTGCCTGTCATGCCTCTCTCATTGCGTACGTTGTCCATCCACTCCATTAATCAAGTGGCAACATACTTCACTGAAAACAGAGCACTGACCAGTTTGTACCCAGTTTGAGCAGCTCACTTTAAGTTGATCTCAATGCAAGTAAATATTTTTGACAATTTGTCACAATAATTTTCTCTGAAAAAGACCTTTGTCTTGGAACAGTTCCTGCCTGGAAGAATGATGCACCATTATGTGGAAAATGTGGATTTTCAGATTCACTGTAATGAACTGGAGATAAAATTATTTTCTTGTTGGATTTTGTTAATGCTTTTGGAAGTGGAGTAAGAAAAAGAACCTTGTTTTTTTCTCTCAAATTGCTGTGGTGTTATCTGAGGTAATGTTTCTTTTCATAAACTGCAGTCTCCCAAGAGATCACACTTCTCTCGCTGAGATGCTAGGATGTGTCACAAGAATCTCTGATCATAGTATCACAGAGAAAACTGAAGTCCCAGAGCATGAACATGCTTAGCATCTATAGGTTCAATCAAATTTGGCAACGATGAGAGAAGGAAAGATTCAGCTGGAAAACAACAGCACACTTAACATTAAGTTGAAAAATTGTATTAGTAAAAAAAAAAGTTTTCTGTTGAAATGAAGTTTGGACCAAAAAGCCCTCTCAACCAGTCATATCTGAAAGGCTAACACTTTGCTGATGGCAAAGTATTTGCTTGCTACTTTTGTACAGATGGCTGCGTAATACTCACAGAAGGAATGATTCTAGGAGCCAGTTTTTCAAATGTCATTTTCTACATATATAAGTGCAAATGGGTCCCTGCATATCTTTTGTGCATACAAATGATAGAACTAGCAATTGCACATCAAACACAGTTCAGCTTTGGGCATTATCCTACAGATGGACAGATAAGGTGTGAATTACATTTATTGAAAGGAATGAAGCTACAAATCCCTCTAAAAAGGTGGTCTCTGGGTTTGTCTGCTCCCAGCAACATAGAACTGCTGACGTAAACTGTTACTCCTACACATTTTTGTGAAGATAATTCTTTCATCTTCTTGGTATGCTCTTATTACCCTGTTTTCCAAAGATCTGGTACCATTTGGTGAGGCTTTGCATCGCAGAAACAAAGACAGTTTTTAAAATTAATATCAGTATGGGTTGTCAATAATTACCCACTTGCCCCTGCACAAAAATTGGCAGGAAGAAAATATGCTGGCTCCATATTAGGCAACTGAATTATTTAAAAACAGTTTGTGATATCCTTGTCTTTGTATCTGTAATTAGTGATGCACCGTTGGCTGGGAAGTTGCCTTATTTGTGCTTCTGATTAAATATAGTCACTGTGTGATGTAAAGGATTTTTTTTCAGTCTACTTATTGCTGAGAATAGATTACTTACCAGAATAGCTAAGACTAAGAAATTCTGAGCCTTCAGGCTTTCAGCAAACTGGTTCCATTGACCTCTATACCAATTATTCATAGACTGAAAATAAACAGCTTCATTGAGACTCATAGTAATTTGGAATAGTGTTAAACTGCTAATAGGCTGCTATATATAGATGTGCAGCTACAAATGTGTTAGCTGGACATGCATCAGATATCACGTTTAATGTTTTATCACTGCTTCACTAAGTAGTAGAGAAGTGATGAGGTTTCACTCTTACTTACTGGGAGTAGCAGCAGTTCTTCAAATAGTATCACTTTAAATGCATAACATGCAATAAATTCCCTTTTGCCTGACTGATTTTACTCAGTATTTATATTTAAATGGAAAATATCACAAACCTTTTCTCTAAGAAGAACTGTTTCCATGCCTTCTTCCTGAATTTGATGAGAAAAGGGAGACAGAAAACAAAATTTTTAGTTATTATAAATATTTGTTGTTAACCTAACTTCAATGTTCTTGGTATTTTTTGAGGCACTTAGTTAATTGTACCTTATTAGTGAATTTGCTGGCTATTTTACACCAATATTATCAACATAAGTGAAATAAAGTTCATGGAAAGCATTGTATTTCCAAAAAACAAGCAACTTAGCAAGTTCTCTGCCAATCCAGTCATATGACAAGGGGGCACTTATCGTGACATACTTGGGTTTCTAATTAGAAGTAAACCGTATAGTAAAAGGTGAGCTATCTGACTGTTATATTACTGCATTTTAGCTAGTGAGCCATAAACATGTTTATTGGCATTCAGATGTATAAACACTGAAGAACATATATAACCACAAAAGAAAAAGAAGAATTGAGTGCAACTTTTGTTTGGATTCTGTGGGAGCACAACTTAGATGAGTATTAGCTTTCTGACTAAAGGCAACACAATTTTTTTTACTGATTTTAGATCTTTGCATGTACATGGCTAACTTAAAAAAGGTAATTCCAGAGAGACATTTCAGAAGGCTTGATGCATTATTTATTTTTTTTTTATACTGATGAAATTGTAGGGCTTAAACAATGTAGGATGTGGAAGGCACTGATGGAAACCTACTCCTTCTGAGCCCAGGGAGAAGAACAAAAAGACCTGGAATAGTAGAGTGAGTGAAGTTTTCCTAGGGATAGTAACTTGCATGCATATTTCCTTCCTGTCCTTCTCCACACAGATAGATTCAGAAAAAAGGCCCTTTGAGCTTAAATCTTCAAGGCCTGTTTTTTCTGTCTTTCAGTTTTTGTAGCCATCTGTATAGTGAATATCACTTAATCTTTGCTCAGAAAACTGCAAAGAAGTGGAGAAACTGGGCTTTATCTTTAGTAACGAATAATTTTGTGTGGGAAAGCAGCACTGCAGGACAATCAATGTTAAGATACGAGCTTCATGTTTCATAGTCATCTTCAAAGAGTGAAATTTATTGTGGAGTGCATCCTGCAATTCAGTTCTTAGACAGCACCTGAGAAGAGCATTTCTTTCTGCCATTCTCCCTAAAGTCTTATCCCACCATGCATTTTACTCAACATGGGAGACAAACATCTGACATGAGCAACAGAAGCATGTTTCTCCTGCTTCAAAGCAAAGTACTGGACTATACAATATCTTGAAATCCCTTTCCTATGTAATTTTTATTGATCGTATTGTTGCATGCAACTTCCCAGTGATCATACAGCTGTCTTTGAGTGGTGGAAAAGTAAAATTACAATTAATTTAAATTAAAGTCCTATCTAATCTGCATTCAGAAATGCACTAGGCAGAAAGTAAAGTGCAGTTGGAAAGAAAATGGTCCCTGTCTCTCCTTAGATCAATATCACTCTATTGCCAAGAAATTAATTCCTTGATGTGGAGAGGCAGTTACTTCTTTCTTCAGTGCTCAGCTCAGGTGTCTCTTGCTCTCCTTTGTCAGTGATAGAGGACTGATGAAATGGTATTTGACATATTTGCAGTTAAGTAAATTCAAGACCAGTTCATATAACATGGATCTGTGCAGCAGATCTGAATCCTGTACTGGGCATATAATTTCCAAGATAAGAGGCTCATTTTAGTATGTTTAGTGTACTTTTCACTCATGGAATGTAGGCATCCTCTTGCGAAGTATCTACAAAAGTTGGAACTGTATCCGAGAACTGGCAGCTATTCAGCAGGGACACCAAGCTAACACGATGTACAAGTCACCAAATGTCAAGACAAGTTATTGTAAATCCTGCCAAATTTACCGGATGCTTAATACATGTGGTAGGCACAAACCAGACAGCAAAGGCTACTCCTCCTCTTTCCAGTGCTGTTGCTCTACATAGTGGCCGTAGGAAGACTGAAGTGTCAGTGGCATTTCAATATGCATAGCCTTTCCACATACTGCTGAGTGCCAGGCTTCTTATAGACAAGTACTGAAATGGCAGGTATCCTAGATCAATAGTTACCTCCAGATTTCTTGAATTCAAGTTGTGTGACTCACAGGTGGCTATTAAAGGCTTCAGGACAGTTTCAGAGTGAAACATCTGTGGGTAAGGTATGGAAGAATGACATTCTGAGATAAATGTGACATAGCTCCTGAAGAAAGGTAGACATGGGTCAATAGATGGCTCTTTAAAAAGCGGTTACACCATCCTTGTGACTGCTCTTCAAATATGAAAGGAAAATAATGCTGTAGCCTGAAAGCTTGGGCTGAACAATATGAGCAGCAGGTTTTTTTTCCTTGATGGATAAGGAATTCTACCATCCTACTCCTATCCTGAGAAGTAAATGCAGGTATAGAAGTTTTACAATTGGCTCAGGGAGAAACTGAGGCATGGAAATGTGGCAGAAGAGAAACTGTAGATAATTATTTTTTTTAAAAACAGTACATTTATCTTCCCTTTGCAAATGTATTGGAAAGGTGGATAGAAAGTATATAATCATCATTATTTGGAAGAATGAGTAGTCAATGAGTACCTGATTTGTTCATTAGTAGGTAGAGCTCATAAATGCAACTGCAGAAACTGAAGCTATAGAATGGAGATTCAGGGTCCAGTCCCCTCCCACTGAAGTTATTGACTGCTGCTGGAGAGAGTACAACTAGACACCATCTAGCACTCTTCGTATCGTTTTAACTTTCCCAGCTGAATGAGTAACAATGAGTGGCTTGAGTCCCTGGCTTAGTCAGTTATGAGGTAATGCTCAAAATTAGCTTGCTCTTCCTGCCTGTCCATAGATAATTCAAGAACAGCTACATCAAATTAAGTCGCAATGAACAACTCCTTGAGGATTGAATCTACAGGACCTAGATGGCTAAGTGTATTAATCTGGCTATATATCTTGACAGAAATCCTGGATTGCAGATACTTACATAAATTCCCATAATCTCAATTAGTGTGAGGTATTTAATTACAGCTCTGGGTATCAGGGCCTAAGTCATCTAAACTGGGAGTTGCGGCAAACTCTGCATATGTCACTAAGGCACAAAGCCTATGCCAAGTAGGTTATTTAAGCTTCCATCCTTAGTACAGCTGACTTTAGTGTTTGCACATCTTCTTTCCCCTTATCAAAATCAAGAGACATCCTTTTGTAGCTGGCATGGAGATAACTGAATCCATCTAGCAGCATGGCTTACACATTACTTTGTTGACACAGTGTAAATCCACATCAACTTCTCTGTCCCTGGACAGAGGCAATGCTAGTTAAGCATCAAAATAACTTTGAGGTCCAGGCATAAAGTCCTTAGCTAGTTTCCTTTTAAGCACTAGCCTTAGCCCTGTGCAGACATTAGCCTTTCTACATGTTTGCAGGTTTTTGTACTGTATGGCATGCTATGGCATTTTAAATTTAACTTCAATTATAAAATTAGGTCAGCAATAAAATACAATTTTATTGTCCTGCTTTTAGTCCTACTTTCAAACATTTCGCTCATTTTTATTTGTGTTGAAGAAGTTAATAAACCTTTAGTAACCCAGTACTGTCAGCTTCTCACCATTTCTTGTCTTCTTCATGTAGTTCTTAATGCAGAAACAGCATGAATGATGCATCACATCAGCCAGTCATAGTGTTAAAATTTCTTCGTGACTTAGTACATAATACAACTTTGTTTTCTTCATAGTTACAGTAGTTAAACAAGGCTTGGTGTGTTCTCTTGGTAAAAACCATTGAGAGTTTTTTCTGGGAAAGAAATAAAACATCACATCTTGATGTAAGTAAAAACTAGATTTCAAAAACGTACTGAGCAATGCAGTGTCCTGCAGCTGGGTCAGGGCCATCCCAAGCACAAATGCAGTCTGGGCAGAGAATGGCTCGAGAGCAGTTCTGAGGAAAAGGACTTGGGGATGTTGGTTGAGAGAGGCTGAGAGAGTTGAGGCTGTTCAGCCTGGAGAAGAGAAGTCTCTGGGGGGACCTCACTGCACTCTTCCAGCTCCTGAAGGAGTCCTACAGGAAAGCTGGGGAGGGACTTTTTACAAGGGCAGGTAGTGACAGGACAAGGGAGAATAGCTTTAAACTGGAAGAGGGTAGATTTAGACTAGGTATTAGGAAGAATTTCTTTACTGTGATGGTGGTGAGGCACTGGCACAGGTTGCCCAGGGAATTTGTGGATGCCCCCTCCCTGGCAGTGTTCAAGGCCAGGTTGGACAGGGCTTTGGGCAATCTGGTCTGGTGGAAGGTTGTCCCTGCCTATGGCAGGGGGGGTTAAAAGATGATCTTTAAGGTCCCTTCCAGCCCAAACAAACTGGATGATCCTTAAGGTCCCTTCCAACCCAAAGCATTCTATAATTCTGTGATTCATCTTTAGAAATGCTTAGCATTATTTTTTTTCAGCAAGCAGGATGACAACATGAGAATTGTTCAGGCAGAAACCCATGGAATATCAAGTGTTCTTCCCCATCTCATGTCACACATAAATTATTAACATTCTTAAAAATTTTCCCCTCCCTTAGTTATCTCCTGCTAATGCAAGAACATTCATATTTTTTTCTAATGCTTTCCTTTTGTGCAGTCCACAGTAAGGGACTTTAGCTGTCAAAAGCAGGGGGTAGATTGTGCCAGCAGTTAATTGCAAGCACAATTAAGCTCCTTGCTTTAAAGAATGACCCAAGTTCTCCAATCTATTCTATATTGCATAATGTTGATTCTACTACCCAACTCAGTATACAATTTGGGAAGTAAAACCCATGCCCTATCCTAAAATTTCAACTAAATCATGAGCTTTCCTTTCCTGTTCATTTCTCCTTCTCTCTGCTACCCCTCAAAACAAGCACACAAACAAACAAAAACTCTGGAGGGGACAGGTATATTGCTGTTTCTCTACCGTCACTAGACACTTGTGGTAAACACTGGTAGAGTGCATATCATTACCCTTTGTCATCCTGTGTGTGGATGAATGCTAACCTGGTATGGCTATCAGTTACTTCAGCGACCCAGATCCATGGGGTTGAGCAGAAGGCAGCTGTGGGGTAAGGCTTTCCAGGCTGGCAGTGTACCCACAGAATCATGGAATCATAAAGGCTGGAAAAGACTTCTAAGATCATCAAGTCCAACTGTCAACCCAACACCACCATGCCCACTAAACCATGCCCTGAAGTGCTACGTCTAGACTTTTTTTCCCTGATATCCAGTCTAAACCTCCCCTGGTGCAGTAGTACTCAGCAGCATTTGCAAAGCAGAGTGTAAAAACTATTTGATGTTGCACAGTCAGTGCTTACGCCCTGAACTAGCAACTCTCTCTCATGATCAGGTCAGTGATTTTGTTTAGATCAGGATCTTACTTTACCTGAAAATTTTCTTACTGCTATTGAGCTGAGATTGCTAATTACATCAGTGTTTAAGCAGACAACTTGAGATTGAACTTTAAAACCTAGGAATCTCTCTCCATGTAATTAAAGTATATGAATTACACTAAGTTCCTTCATCACGTACTTGGACGTGTAAGATGAAAACCTCTACAAAGAGCTAGAACTTCAACTGGAGCTGGCCTAAGGTATATCCCACAATGCTATATCCCACAATGCTAAGACAATTCTTGATTTAATAATTCCTCCTAAAATTCAGTTTGCTATTTGACAGCATACTGCACAGAGCCTAAAGCAATACCTTCCTCCCCGAGATGTTTTCATGTTCTGATCGTGGTTCACACTGCACTGCTGCTTAGCACAGAGGGAACTCCCTGTATGCCAGCCATGATGATATCTGAGCAGCAGCACTTCTCATTTTGCGGGTTTCCTATCAACAGCCAGCAGTTGCCCAGTGGTCTTAGAGCACACCTCACCAGGACTCAGCCACATGTCTCCACTGAATACTGCTGCTTATCTCAGCTGGCAGCAACAGCAGCTGGTTTCCCAATCCAGCTGCAATCAAATAGGTCGTTGATCAGGTATTATAATCACAAATATGGCAGTTAATGGGTGACAAACCCTGCAGACACTTCTTCTTTTTTCCTCCTTTTATAGCTGTGCCACAAAGCAAGGTGATTTGTTTCTCCAAACAGTGTGAATCCACACATACAGCTCTATCGTGCTTTCTGCATTTCCAGCTGCTTCCTTGGCCATCGACCTCCCCTCTGGATCATCCTTCATCTTCTGCTTGCCTTTGCTCTTGTTCCACACCAGTAAAAGTTATTCCTTTATTCTTTTCCTTGGCTGTCCTTGTTCCTTGAAAGCTTCCTGTAGGATTGAATATATTTCTCTCAGTCTGTCTTATGGGGTGGACTAATTAGTTCCACAAACAATCTGATCTTAAATAAGAAGCCTTTAATGTCTTTGAAGTCAGACACAGAGATCAGGTTTTCTTGCCTGATTAAAATTTGTCTTTCATTTTTAGTTTCACATAAATCGTAAGAGCCTTTCTGTACTACATTTTTGTCTAAGATCACAATATGCAGACAGACACCTATATTGTCTCTGCCATAGGCTGAAGACTGGTGGCAGGGCCTCAGGTAATTCACAGTCCTGCCTAATCTTCCAGCAATAAAACTTTCGATTCTTACTTTTCATTTTACATCCACATCCCCCAGCTTGCTTTGTAGGTAGGATTTGATCTTGTTTCATGTGTCTGCACTGGCATTTGCTGAGGACTTGAGGTGGCCAGTGAAGCTTTTGCTGAAATCTTTGTTTAGTGTCGGTAAATTTAAAGCCAGAAAAACAGCCTAGTTTCCAAATGAGATGAGAAAGAAGGACCTATATTTGTGGAGGTGGGTGCAGGCTGTATATGTAAGACCTTTTGCCTTTCATAAGAAGGTTGCACATTAGTTCTGCTGTAATTATTCCAGGCAGAACTGAAATAAAATCATAGTCCTGACAATATTATATTTTTTTCAGGAATAGTTGCAGCTGTTTTCTATAACTGCATCTATACCAACACAATTGGCAGCAATTTCCAGTTCATCCCTCTCAGCCCTTTTTAACCAGGTATCAAGGCAAGACACAGACTTTGATGGGGACAACTCCTTTCCTTTCCACTTCCAGTTTTTAAAACATACCTCACGCACGAGTTTTCCTGTTCTGCTGGTAGATGGCAGCCTCTGGCATTTATCAAAGTAAGTATTCCTTTGTAATTTACCTGGTGGCTTGATGTGATTGAATGACAAGTGTGACACACCTTTCCTCCAGCTGGGTACAAAGCTAGCTGAACCAGGCTGCTAAGACATTGGATGTAATACAACGGTCATGCTAAGGAGTTTATCAGGCTCCTGCCTGCAATGATAGCATGATGTAACTTGCTACATACTACCTAAAAGCAAGTTGCTGCTAATTAATTGAATACTTTCAGGTAATTAACATATCTGATTTTTGTTTGCCTTACCCATGGCTCAGGCAGAATGCAGGTTCCTTCATCTGCTCTTCTTAGGAAATGTCTTCATCCATTCTTCTTTTAAGAAATCACTCTCAGAATTCAGCTGACATGCCAAATCTAGTTACAGTCCACTAGCACCTTTTGTTTGGGGACAATAAACAGTCTCTTTCTTTAAAGAGCCACAGAATCTCCTCTGTAATAAACCAGTCTTAAAGATATGATTGCTATGTGCTACCTCCTCTATCTGTTTAATCATGACTATAAATGTCTTTGTGTTCTCTTCCATCCAATTTGGAAAGAGTAACATTGTAGAGTTATGATTGAAAACCTGTAACATCCCACATATTTTCCTATCCATATGGAAAAACAGTTCTCTATGTTCTTTGCCACTGAGTTCTTAGAAAGCCACAGCAAGATAAGAATGCTGTATAAACATATTTTGCATCTAGGAATAGTATGAAATAAAAAAATTAGTAGAAACCCCTTCATTACAATGCAAGATTAAACCCTCCACTTTGAATTTCACTAGGATCTGCTTTCTCGTTTCTCTCCTTTTCTGCTCTTGTAGGCTGCTTCCTAGGAGGCTAATGAGCCCCAGGTGACTGTGACCTTTGCCAATTGACCTGTGCCTCTCCAGCCTGTAACCCTAAGACCTTTCACCCTGGTCATGCTCTGGCAATAGACCTTGCCACATGTAGTTAACTCATCAACACTATCCCATGTTTGAAATCCTATTATTAAATAATAGCATTAAAGACAGCACCAACAGCAAATACTTTCAGCAAATGAACTACAGAATAACTTTTAATTAACATCTGTGCACTTAAAGGCAAGCATTTGATTATTCATGGAGTGATAACATGCAAAGGTTGCAAATGCAGCTGAGAAATTAGTTCATTAGTTGTAACAATATATTGGTGGGAAAGGTTTGTGTTGCTTGTGCTGCACTAGACATTGTTGTGAAATATCATAATATACGTCCTATATCACATATGGTAACCATAATGTGGTGGAAGAGAACTGTATCTTTTTTAGTCATCCTTTGTGCTTGACAGCTCTCAAGGTGACACCAAATTATTCTTCTGATCTTATGGATTCCTGTGGAGATGCTTCTCAAATGTTCTCTTTCAGAAGTATTGTCAGACAGCATATGAATGTGAGACTAAATGTAGCTCAGCTTTATCCCATGGAATCAGATTCATTAAGGGATTATCCAGAAACCTAAAGTATCTGAGTTGCAGGTGTCTGAGCTCTGATGTATACATGTTATGAATACATATGGCCAGCCAGCTTCCTTCACAGAGTCTGAAGGCTGGCACATTTCTTGAGTGAAAGTACAATCTCTAGAATAATGCATAGACTTTAAAATATCTCCAGTTAATATTTTCAGAAAACAGAAGTGGTGTATGTGGTGCGCCTTATAAGGAAACAGATGTTTGAGCAAATCTTACTGCCTCTCACAGGTCATCCATGACAAATGATAGTGTGCGCATCTGGCCTTAAATATATTTCAGAGTAGTAAGGAGTTTCAAAAAAAATGAGGTAAAACTTTCAGCTCAAAATATATGTCATATGAAAAGCTGCATATCTAACAGCAATATGTATTTGGTATTTCACATGTATTGAGTATGAGGTGTGTTGAGAGGCAGTTAGGAAATTTGACTCAAGTGTAGTGAGTTTGCTAATATAAGATAAGGATTACTAAAAAGCTACATTGTCATGGAAAGATAGCACACACCATCATCAGTCATTGTCAACCTGTTGATAACCAGAAATAGTTTATTGGGACTCCAAGGGGCCCCAGCCTTTTAGTAATGTTACTCAGTTCAAAGCATGGTTCTTCATAACACAGTCCACAGTAGTCAGCTGAGAGCTATGTCTTCCCTAATTAGATATCTCTAAATATTTTTTTAGCATTGCTTGAACAAGATGTATATGAAACTAGCTGCTCTAACATACTACAATGAGGTGAATCGGCTTTTTGGTAGACAATATAAAAAACGTCTTCACAACAGGAAGGGAGGTTAGTACTTTCAAGAAGCAGCAGAATTAGTTTGAAAGATTAGCGAGAGAAAAAGCATTGATTGGTAAAGACCAAGCAAATGGATGCGTTATGAGGGATCCAACTCAGAACTCAAGCTCAATAGGAGCTGTGAGCTAAGGGATGTGAGAGGCAACAGGATCTAATAGGTTGTCTGCAATGAAAATAAATTCACCAAAAATAAAATCAAGGGAATCTAAGATTAAAACAAATTGAAATAATGCCTGACTTTATGTAACCAATTTTACAAGAACTGCTTCGAATTTTTGAAATAGATCTTCTTTTTCTATTCAAAAATGTGAAATAAATAGCATGAAACCAGCTCACAGAAAAATACTGATCTGAGAATCTGGAGACAGACTGGGAACTTCTCCTACAAGGAAGGCTGCAAAAATTGCCTGACAGACACATTTCTATCAGAAGGTTGTCAATTTGTTCAACTGTGTGTTTGGCCACCCACCTATACTGCAGTTTCAGGTTCATGACCCAAGTTTTAATAGGTTGACACCCCTGGAAGCTCCCATCCTGTGTGCTGCCCTAGAGATCAGCGGTCCAGGCATTTTCAGATTTGCCAAGTGCAGCTAACTGGCACCTAAGAGCTGTGGTTGCTTTTGTTGTTGGTAGAAGTTTCATTTGAAATATTTGAAATGAAATGCTTGTCATTATTTCAAAAGTAAATGTGGTGGAAACTTCCCCTTTCCAAAGATGCTTTGAAATTTCTGCAGATGTTTGGAACAATGTGGAATAACTTTCTGTCACAATTTTGTAATATCTAATGGAAAGGAAATTCTCACATTCATTGGCTCTAGCAGTTTTATAACAGAATGGCCAGCACTCACCCATTCACTTGCTTTAGCAACAAAGTGGAGTTGTATCAGAAGATAAACTTGGCAGGGTTAGCAATGCAGACCATGCTTGACTTCATATAGCTTGCCTTATGGTATTTTGTTTCCACTTTTCACTTTGTTTTTTCCTTAATACGCATTGGTCATGTCAGATTAAAAACCTTCTTCCTGAAAAGTGAGCACATAGCCACTGGCAAGCAATTAGGAAACACAAGAAAAGACAAAGGCACCAGAATGGAGAAAGAGTGAGTTGTTCAGGGTAAATGTAGGCCAGGAAGAGAAGCTGCTTTTGAAAGGATCCTGTGATGGTTTATCAAACTTAAACTTTCTATCCATTACCAGCTAGTACGTTTTTTAAGTTCTAAGCACAACTTCCTGTTATGGTTTAAGGGTTAACAGCCTGAAAGGGAAGGACAGGTGGTATCTGTAGGACCCTGGGGGGTCACAGATCAGTACTGTTCCTTCCCCTTTCCAGCCACGGTCTATAAAAAACTGAGGAGGCCTGAGGTTTTCATGGGCTTTTCCTGGTTTCCTGGGCTGCTTCCTGTTGCATCTTGGGATGGCTGGGACTACCTCCACGTGCTCAGCAGCATCCACCACCATCCGCTTCCTGGCACCGCCCCCACAACCCCCCCCCCCCACCCCCCCCCGCCACCACTGCGGTCCCTGGTGACGAGTCACAGCGGTTACAGCGGCCACGAGGCACTGCTCGGATACTTCCACTCGGGACTACTGGGATTGGGTTTTGTATATAGTTAAATATCCTTTGTCCCTTATTAATTCCCTTTTCCTTTCCCCTGTTGTTTTTCATTAAACTTGTTGTAGTCTTAACTTCCAACCTTGTGTGAAGCATCTTTTTCCCTGTTCTCTTTTTTTTTAATCCTCCCCAGGGAGGGTAGA
>NW_010183629.1:0-38389 GCF_000695765.1 Mesitornis unicolor
GTAGACAGAATCAAAGAAGGCATTCAGTAACATTTTATAGCAGAGAAAGATAAAAAGTAAGCTGGAAGCTTCTCAGTTATGATCTTACACAACTCTCCTGAACCTGAGATTAATGCTCGCAAATGCAGTAACTCAATCTCATTCCCATGGCATTAGACAGCTTAGACACCAGCATTTAGTCAGCGAGTACTGGAAGAGTTTGCTTGTGCCCGTGTCTATCAAACCAGTTGATTCATGACCTGCCTTACTATTCCCAAGCACATGTTGACCAAGTATATGTAATTATTTATGGCCCAACTCTGCTTGTGTTTCCCCGTACACCGTTTAGTTGTGTTAGTGCATATTGTAAAGCTCTTACCTGGTTTGAGCACAACCATGCAGCTAACCTTTGCAGGGCCAGAGCTGGCTTATATCTCAGTGGTGCAGCAGACAGGAAAAGGTGGTTTGTGACCATCTATATATGACTGCATAGACAGTGCCCAAGGAGAAACTGCTTTCTGGGCCAAATTGTGGTCCATGACCTGTTAGAAATGTTACATTGAGATAAGCAACCCCATTTCCATTTTTACCTACCTCATATTGAAACCAGGTTCCCTAGGGACAGAAAACCGAGCTTGTATCTGGGCCAAGATCCTAGTTAACTAGGTCACTGCCATGACCATGCCACCTGCAGTCAGCTCAGCTCCCAGGGGAAAAGCAAATGCCATGTGGTTGCAGCCACAGCATCGCACGTGCTTTGAACACCACTGTCAGAGGAAACAGTCCTGCTCTGATAGAATCATCTGGTGGGAAAAGATCTTTATCATCGAGTCCAATCATAACCTGTCCACTACTAAAGCATGTCTCTAAGTACCTCATCTACCTGTTCTTTAAATACTTCCAGGGAAGTGACCTCCAGTGATGGTGACTCCACCACTCTCTTGGGCAGCCTGTTTCAAGGCCTGATAAACCTTTCAGGTAAGAAATTTTTCTTAATATCTAATCGAAACCTTCCCTGGCACAACTTGAGGTCATTTCCTCTCATCCTATAGCTTAGGCTATGCCCTCCCATCTTGTCACTTGTTACCTGGGAGAAGAGACCAACACCCACCTTGCTACAACCTCATGTAGTTATAGAGAGTGATAAGGTCTTCCCTCAGCCTTCTCCAGGCTAAGCAACCCCAGCTCCTCATAAGACTTGTTCTCCAGACCCTTCACCAGCTTTGTTGCCCTTCTCTGAACACACTCCAGCACCTCAATGTCCTTCTTGTAGTGAGGGGCCCAAAACTGAACACAGTACTCGAGGTGTGTCCTCACCAGTGCCAAGTACAGGGTCACAGTCACTTCCCTGCTCCTGCTGGCCACACTATTTCTGATACAAGCCAGGATGCCATTGGCCTTCTTGGCCACCTGGGCACACTGCTGGCTCATATTCAGTCGACTGTTGACCAGTTTACCCTGACTCTGGCAGCTGGTGGCTGAAGAGCTCTTTCTGTGGAGAGAGCATCAGTGCCAGTGAAGTCACACAGTGGTATGGAGTGGGGAACTGATCCTGGGTAAAACTAATCCAGCAGCAGGGAATAAGAGAGACACTGGTTAGTTTTAACCTGCTTGAGGTCTCAATCTTATTCTCTCGCCACATGAACACTTACAGTATCATCCACAAGCACAAGCTGATGACAGCACGACGGGGGAGTGGCTGGAGTGTGGGAACTGTAGAGTGCAGGGTAACTTCTAACAGCACTGCTGGCTATTGGCAACTCAAGGTGTACTCAAGGGAACTACAGCTTGAAAATTCAGGCATGGTGGTTTGGTGTCAATCAACATCACTCCCTAATCAACTGAATCTGTTTTGAGTCAGTCTATGATCAATACATAACAGTTTTTGTAACTTTGAGGAACTAGCAGCATTAGAAATGACTAACGTCCTGAATCTTTGGACTAGCTCAACATGTATACACATGCTTCTTCCTCTGAAGCTTAATAAGAGTTCCACATCATTATGACACAATTTTATTTAAAGTTACATCAGTTTTATTATTATATTACTACAAAATAAATGCTGTGGTCTATTTTTGGTATTTACTTAGCATAATAAAAACTGAAAAATTAAGTAACAACAAAATTAAAAAGAATTCCCTGACCACAAATGAAATTAAAAGACTGTAAAGACTCCATACTCCCAGCTCCTTTCACTTTGGGTAGACATTAGCCTGAGCTTTTCTAAATCACTCAGTACTGCTGTAGCTCAGCTCCCCATGCTCAGAACCCACTCACATCAATATCCCTGGACTTTTCATGGCAGCTGGAGGGCAGCTGTGTGAAAAGCTCCTACCAGCACTCCTCTATAGCACACCATGGACCTGCTTTTCCCCCACTCTCCTCATTTCCAAAAGGCAGCTTCACTTCAGCAGTACTGAATGCATCCAGACCATACAGGAGGCAGGATACTAGTACAAATGCCAATTATTCTTATTAGCTGTTGGAGAATAATCATTATCATTACATTTCCAAAATTAGGTTCCACATTAATATCTTCCTGTGGTGCCCTTTATATTAAACCATAGAGGTTTAATCTGCAACTACAGTTTTTTGTGCTTCTGTGGGATTATTTTATTGCCTTAATGTTCCTCTAATAGATGGTATTTTTGGCATGTGAAATTATGAGTGTGTATTGTAAAACAGGCTCTATTTAAAAAATAATTGTGATAGGCGATGGGAAAATATCATGAGGCACTGAGAAATGCTTGAATTTCTTGATTTCTTCTGCCTTCAGAAACTGTGCTGTTTAGCCAATCTGCTAAGCTATTGGAACAGTTTTATTTTTAGATTATATGGCTCCTGTGCTAATATTTTTCCTGCTCTGTAGAACTAATTACCATCCCATACACTATTGTACATACCTTCAGCTTAAATCAAAAGTTAGATTTATTCAGTGATTATTTCTCAAGGAACAGGAGACAAAGAGATGCATGCCCTCAAACTAATTTTATCCTGTGGAAAATTTCATTTTACCTACCGTCATATTTTAAAGAGTTAATTTCCATTTTGACTGTGTTTTATTAATAGGCCACTGGAAGCTTATAAACACTTCAAGGCTTTTAAGATTGTGTTTTTGCAAAAATGATTAATTATGCAGTGTTATGGATTATGATGCCCTCTTTTCCATGGTTTCCAGACTTCTTGCTTGTTGTCATGTAGCTCCAACAGTTTGATGAACACAAGAATATTTTTCCCCCATTTGTTCTAAGAGAAAGTGTAATTCTTTTTAAAGGACATATTGCAAATTGAAAATCTGCCACTCACACAGTCAGGTTGTCCTGTAGTGCATATCATATACAACTACTCGACACTTTTTATAAAGACTAGTTTAGTACTTGTGCAAAACCCCAGACTATCAGCTCCAGAGATTGACAAGCTTAAAGCCATCAAGGACAGTGGCAATCATCGAGACTTATTTCCTGCACAGTACAGACCATATACGTTCCCTCACTAATTCTTCCAAAGGAGAGAACTTTTCCTCCTGGAGCGTGAAAGCTATTTTATCTATGAGACAGCAAAGGGACAGTGTCACCTTCTACTCTCTCACTTCATTTTTTGCTGAAACAACATCTGAATAGTTTCTTTACAAAAGTGATTCTTAGATTCTTGATGGATCATGTGAACTGGAGCTCAGTAAATCTTGAAGCAGGGGTCTCTACTGGAGATTACCAATTTCAGTTCTCAGTTAATACAGACAATGTGTCCCAGCCCTCCTAACATAGACATACCTTTTCTGCTGTCTTCCTGAGAATACCACATTGAGTGACTTTATTCCCAGGATTGTTAGTTCTTTTCTCAATACACAGACACTGCAGAGAAACTGCACTTTTGACTTAATTGCAAATTCCCACATCAGAAACCTGATCTAACAGGCTTACTTGTCTCTGCTTGGAGAACACCCCTGCATTGCAACGAAGCAGTTTTTCAAATGCCATCAGGGAATGACTGATACCCCAGGAACTGGGCACTGGTGTTGTCTGTCTGCAGGGCGGTCTGATGGCCAAGTGCATCCAGGAGCACTGCACCAAAAGATGTGCTGATTCTGAAGCATCACACTCTGACCTGGCCTGTCCATTCACTTAGAGAAGCATGGTGGGAAGGCAAGAAATCTCTTGTTTCCTTAGGGATTTTTCTTGTTACAGGAGACCAGCAATCTATGTCTTGTGCAGTAACCAGGCATTCCTCTTGTCACTAATATAGTACCAAGCCCAACCAAGCTTCCACAGACAAGAAAATAGATGAGCCTAGAAGGCAAAAATGACCTATCTCCTCTCTAGGCAGGGGGTGGGGGTGGAAGGGGCTGCTGTGACCTACAGCCTGGCATGCACTTTTCACGCAGAGCTAGACAGCCACATGAGGTCTTTCCTCCAGGGACACTGGGAGATGCAATTCTTATCTGCCATGAAAAGTTAACATGGAAACAAACCATTTTTCTTAATTTCATGGCTAAAATGAGGTAGCTGTGCCCACCATCATTTCTCTGATAGGATATGACATACCAAGTCATAATCATGCTTTTCTTTGTGTTTTTCACCCTTATTCTTGGAGTGGTTTGCACACATTGATGAACTCTACCTTGCGTGAAACGCAAGGAACAGTATCAACCCTGTGTTGCAGAAGGGAGAGGCAAAGCATGCTGACCAAAAGAGTGTGGACATGTGTCATCTTTTACCTACAACTAAGCTGACAGAAGGAGCTACTGCAGTTTATGCAGGCCCTGGGGCTAATCATCACTCTCCCAGAAGAAGCCACCACTCCTCCACGCTGCCTCAGCTGCACATGGCAAAGCTCCCCAACCCATTTCAGCCTAAACAAGTGGGCCTTGCTTAAAAGAGCGTGGCAAGTAAATCTTTGCTAACCCAGCTGGATTCAGGTACATTCTGGAAAGCAGCTCATGCTGGATTGCCTCTGGCAAGGATGGGTAGCTAGGAGGCATGGTCAGGCTGGTAACCTTTTCAGCTGGCACTGGAAAAAAGAAAAAAGTTCAGCTGGAAAAAGGATGTGTGTTCACACAGTGACTTGCCCAGGGTCAGACCGTTGTGTAAACAGACTTACAGTTGCTTTAGTTAATGAGCAGAAGATAAGCACGGGGAAGGCATGAAAAAGTTTACAGTAGATATTCTACACTGCAGTAAAAAGAGAAGATATAAGAAAAGCCAAGGGAAATAACAGTTTTCTTTGTTAGAATAAAGTCCCTTATTCAATATTAGAAGAAAGCACCTTTTCTGTGATTCTTCACTTTTCGCAACAAAGTCTTTACACAAACAACTCCTAGTTTTATGAGGCAGCAACCAAACAATCCTTCAAAACTGTCAAACAGTGATAATTAAAGCTGCTATTGAGGAGACTGGATTTGAACCAACACTTGACAGGGAGAGAGCATTATGCAGTACCCTGAGATCCCTCTGCATCATCCAGCCTTTCCATTGCAATGAACTCACTAAAAATGAAAGTTAAATCACATCAGACAAACACATAATGAGCTTGTGCTACAATGTTTAATAAGTTAATCAAGTATGCTAATTATACATATTTACAAGAAAGGAATTTGACTCGAAATCAAGTCAGGAAACAACAAAGGCTAGTAATAAGAACAGCTTTGCATTGACAAAGTCCAGATGAATATGAGATAATTTGGGCATCACAAATAGAACAGAGAAACTGGTAATAGATGGAGCTATGAAGAAGAGCTGAATTTCACATCATATACAATTACAAAAGTCATTACTGATGGGAGAAGCAAAACAACTTGTCTATACAGGATATGAGTAGAATTCAGTGGATTAAATTGTCTAAATCTGTACCACATTTCATATTTATTTATAAAAGTGGCTTGATACTGTGGAATTAGAATCTGAATCCCAAAGTCGTAGAACATCTGGAATGTCTCAGGTTTTTGGTTGATTTGTTAGAAATTGAGGCAGTTGTGATGTTAAGAGTTTCAAACTTTATTTCTTTTCTACAACGTAAAGCACACATGGAGTTGCTCAGGTTAAGGTTTCTGGTTTTCTGGTCAGTTCTTATGTCTTCAAGAATAAGATGGCTGGAGTAGAAGCATCCCACTGTGAAAGTGCCAGTTTTAGATAAGAAACAGCTCCCTCTCTTGGTCTCCTCAAAACTGTAAGACTCATTTAGATGGCTGAAAACGAAAGAAGTCCAAAGTGCATCCCAACTGGGACTTGGCGAGTTGACTTTCACTGAAGAGAATGAAAAGAAATGTATGTAATGTAATGAATTGTAATGAATAGAAAACCCATTTTCTTTTCTTTAGAGAGGAAAACTATTGGTCACCTCTGTGTTTAGAGTTCAGAGTTCCTAATTTCCAAAGGCAAGGGAAAACGAACCGGTAAGCCTCATTGCAGTACTACATGTGTGCAAAAGAAATCGTGGCGTTTTTTCCAGTGACATCAGTGTGCTGGACAATGAAGGGTGAACCCGGAGGTACTGCAAGGCACAGTGACCTTCCTCGTCATTGCCTGCTGTGCTGCACTCCTACCCCTTCAGCTGCTGCTGATTCAAGGTGGCACCTTCACAGGGTGCAGTGTCACACCGCGTGAGGGCGCTGGCTGAGATGGGAAAGCTGTATGGCTGTGTCAGTCCACAGCATCTATTTGTCTGCATTCAGTGCCATATTGATGCAGGAATATTGTTCCTGTTTCTGGTGCTAACTTGAACTAAGCCTGAACAGCACACCTCTGAGATCAGATGTAGATCTATTATACTTTGAAAACCATTTATCTGGGTGCTTTTTGTTCGTCTCCCCATGCCCAAATTCTTCATAGTCCCTTAACAATGTATATGTCTATTACTGTTTAATGTCTATTTGGCTGACTGTGGTTGCACCTTCTTTACTCAAAGTCATGCTCCTTAGGGTCAGCTGAAACTGGGCTTTAAATGTTTGTTTAACGAATCTACACTCTTTAAAATCTTTTGTCTTCCTGAATTTTCTTAGATTGATTCTCAGTGGTAGTAACTCAAGCTCAGAATTCAGCAGTTCTCAATAATTTTTACTTTTTGCATATACGTGTATTTTCTTACAGAAATACATGCTTTTTAATTTAGTAACCTGGCTTTGTTTCACACCATTTTTTGTCTGTAAGTATCCACTGAGCACCTTGTATGAGTAATTCCCAGAATGTGGTCTGTTCTCAAACAATGTGCTCTCGGTTACTTGAGCTTTGCAACTGGTTAACGGAATGGCAGAGCCTGTTTCTGCTCCCCTGTTGGAGGGCAGTAATTTTGCAATCTGGATAGTAAAGAGCAAGACAGCTCTTTGGATACCCAACATTATTTATACCTAAGTCCTTAACATGCTGAAGGACTGATCTGTTTTTCAAAGATTACTCTTTTTAACATAGTGTGACTGCTGCCTAATATTTTATTCCTTAATTCAACTTCACTTGTATTAAGGGCTGCACTAACAGTTATTAGCCCTTCATCAGAGGGTTAAACATCTCACTGAAGGACAAAAGGACAGTGTGACAGTGCTTGAATGGTTAATGTTTTTCTCTAGTAAACTTCATAACTCAGGTGTTAAAACCACTTGGAGCTCTAAATAATGTCTCTTGTTAACTCATCATGTCTCATGGTCAGTGGTTTTCAAATGACAGCTTCAAAAAGTCCCACTCAAGACCAGCAGCCAGCAGGGTAGATCATCTAATGCCTCTGAAAGGTTTTGGTTAGGCTGCTTTTGATGGCCAGAATTTAGCATGCCTCAGACCCTGGCAGAGAGGGAGACTGCAAGCGACTGCCTGCACAAAGGAACAGAAGGTCTCCTAGTGCTGCTTCTCTTCCTTTGCTTCTCTCCCATTCTCCTCTCAAGGGCTACTTTTGCTTGGTCTTTCTGACAGATGCACTTTTGCCTCCCAGTTCCTCTCTCATCAGTTGTTCTGCTCTTTAGAGTAAAACACATAGACTTGGTGGCAAGGAGATGTTTCATGGACTTCAGCGAACAACTTTTTCCCTCAGGGTGAACCTCGTTGCACACACTGAGGTTTTCCTGGACTGTCTTTGGCTCCATTTTTTTTTTTTACTTTATCTACACTGAAAAACTTAGCCTCAAAGTGCATTTTTTTCTCAGCTCTTGCAGCAGGAAAAAAGCAGCTGTGCCATTGCTTTATTTTTTAAATTGTTGGAGACACTATTTCTTTGACTGGCTGTCTATGTCTAGCTAAGAAATAACTGAAAATAACAATAAAGCAGTTTAACACATTGAATATCTGCGAGGCGTGCACTTCATCCCAAGTCTTTTCTCCTTTTCATATGCTCCTGTTTAGTCCCTGTTATTGTTCACTCAGCATTTTATAATGACAGGCATATAAACATTATAGAGCTGTGCAGCTGGAGCATGCCTGAATGCAAATTACCTCAGACAGGAAATTGTGTAATGCACTCAGTACCTGAAAATAAAGATCCAGATAATGAACATGGAGATAGTTCTCTGGATGTGAGTGGAATTACGTTAAATTACAGCGGCTAAGGATTTGCCTATGTGTATGGCTAAACAAGCAGGTGAAAAACAGCTTGTCCTATTCATAATTAGCATCTTTCTTGGCACTGTTCCTCCCCCCTACCCCAGAATTAGATGTAAATTGCCCCCCTTCCCTCAGGGCTGAAATAGTGGGGCTTGAAGGATTTGCACTGGACATGGTTTAGGTATAAAATGATGTTAAGAGCACAGATGGGTCAATCCCACACAAAGGTTAAATGTCTTCAGGGAGAGAAAGCTGTACAGTCCTGTTCCTTGCCTTGAACTTTTATGTCCCCCAGATAAAATGCCAGAGAGTTCAGGAGGTAAGGAGCAGATTTAGAAAATTGCTATGAAGGGAAGACAGGCTCTTTGGCAAGCAGTTGATGCAGTGTAGCTATGGGAGAAAGCAATTGAGCTATGATGACAGGAATCGAGTCCTTCTCAGTAATTCCTTTCTTTGCCTGTCCTTTACAAAATTTAAAAGGGATTATTATGTCCCCTGGACAACTAAGAAAAGCAGACCTAAAATGAATTAATTTTATAGCATCCTTTCACAGAGCAAACAAGTTTTGCACCAAAGACTCCCAAACAGTTTCTGTCTTGGATGCAGCAAATGGAAGTAATGAATACCATAGGGAGAATAGGTTGGGCTGAAGTTCCTGCACAGAGGTTTTGCTTATACTGAGTATGTGCTTTGGTTTAATTACTGCTTTATTAAGACCTACAGTTGCCTCACATACCATACAAGCCTTAAGAAGGCATTTCTAGTGTTTCTTGCCCTTCAGCTTCCCTCATGGAAAATGTCCATCCATGTGCCTGAAGAGCCATTGAGGTTCTGAATCAACACGAGGAAGGAACAGTTAATACCCCGTGCCTTACATCTTGAGTGGTTATTTACACCTCAACAGAAGCAGACTAAATCAAAATGACACTTTTTGATACCTTCATTGTGCAAATTGTTCCAGAAGGGGTAATGCCAGCACAGAAGGAGGTCCAGAGACCCACAGGAAAAGACTTGCACAGTAATTAAATGTGAGCAAAATGAAAGGCTGCTGGTAATTCATAGGGCGAAGGGCTAAATGTCTTCATTTTGCAGCATGTGGAGCAACATTCAGGAACAAGGCAGACACTTAGAGCAAAACACAGCCTTCACATAAACCTTTAAAGACATTGCTCAGGCACTTGCAATGAAAGAACTGTAAAACAGCAGAAGATATCATTCTACCTTTACACAAAAAAGTCCTCACACGTTTAATACCATATGAGCGGAGATGTCTGCAACTGATAGGCATGAATTTTTCTGTACCGATTTGCCTGGAGCATTATCACCCTTGGCTCATTGTGACAGCATTAAAAAGCATGTTGTGCACAAACTAACACACACAGCAAGTTCCGCTGCATGCTGGGACACATGCTATCTCACAGAGTAACACCATCCCGTGCATGTCCCCACTCCTATTTTCATTAGTTTTGTCAAAACCCGTGAATTAATCAACAGTCCAAGAGGGAGTTTGCATAGAAAGAAAACAGAACTAAGTTCAGAAGCTAGGTGATACTACAGACAAGTGGTAACCAAGTAATATCTATCCCAAAATGTAGTAGAAGACTCATTAGAAAAATACTTAAAATAGTGCACTTCAAAACTTAATCTTCAGCACTGAGTAAATAATATTCAATCATGGCACCCTTCGACCCAATCTGAAAAAATAGCTGCCTGAAGGTTCAGCTTGACTTGACTCTTCATTATCCAACAGCATTGCTATTCTTTCCCCAAACAGATCTGAGATAAAAGTGAGCTAGAGGAAAAAAAAGGAAAAGCCTATGCAATTGTGCTCTTGAATGTCTGACTGGGTTTCTTGGTAATATGACATCAGTGATGTGAACATGTTGGTTTTAAATTCCTTTAGTGGTCATCAACCAAAAAGTACAGAAAGGTCAGGGTAGCACAAAGCTAATAGTGGCTCTATTATTATTTTTGTCCATATTAACTCCCTAGTAGAAAGAAATTGCTACCTCGGCCTCAATGAAGAAGAGAGAAGCACGGCATCTTTCTGAGCTTGTGCTCCCTGACACGTTCATCATTTTGGTTTATTTCAGAAGACTCCTTTAGTTATACTACACTAGGCACCAAGACACTTCTGCTGTCTTTCGGGGCAAACTATGTATTAGATTATACTGTATAGCAGTGAATTGAAAAGTGCATTTATTTCAAGCTCTACGGAGGTCAGCAGTGGAAGACATTCTTACAATGATTTGAAGAATGGTATGAAAAGCATGGCATGTTTCAGGGTTCTGTTGCAGTCCCATATCCTTTAACATTTACACACAAATTGGATATGATAAAGAAGAACAATTGTATGGCTAAGATGTGGGAGTGATCACTGGGAGAGGCAGCAAGGCCCATTGCAAGATCAAAGCTAATGTCCCTCCATCCTTGGGGAACTTTGAGGCATGTGAAGTCAGAAATTTAAATGTGGGATTTTTCTCCTGGGTGCCATCAAATTCCTGTTCTGTTTTACTTCATTACATGGGATCTGCATCAGGGACTTCCTATATTTCTGCCTAATCAGGTGAAAACACAGTGGAAGATGTGACCAGCCATCTGTAGGGAACAATTTCTGAGCAACAGATAGGAGAATACATTTGCCTTGCTATAAACTGATTCAGCCCAGGATTCATCACCCATCCTGAGTTCCTGCTCCAAAATTCACTGTGATGGATTATATATGCCATTACCAGAAACATCTGAGAACATGTCTCTGTGGGCCACATTTATCAACACAAGTACACATATCTTTTGTTACAATGGATCTCACTCTTGGTCTAGGCTAGAAGTAAGGGTAACTGCTGCAATGTCTTGGTTTTTTAGAGACTTTCATGGGAGGATTGCAAAGAAGTTCAGGAATGAAAGTTGGGTTTGTTTGATTTGGGTTTTTTCTTACTTTTCAGTTGGGAAAAGGAGGCATAGGCCAGTGAAAATAGATGTCCTACGAGGCCAGATATGAAATGAGCCCAACTCAGTCAGTCACAGGTGGGTAAGAGAAAAGGTTTTGATTGACTGGAAGATTAAGTGATGTGTGGAAGTTGCCAAGCAGCAGCTTTCCACGTAAAGCAGGGGTTTTGTTTTCTCCTGTTCTTTGTGCTGGGGATACAGGAGATTCCTCTGTCAGCAAGCGAAATAATACTGCAAGACAGCACACAATGTGATAGAACAAAACTTTCAAGACATGGATGTAACAGTAAATATCTACTTTTTTTTACCTCGTATTCAAAATAAGTGTTGTCTTTGCCATCAGGAACAGCTTATGATGTGGCACCTGTGACCAATTTCCAAAAAAGAAGACTGTACAATAATGTCTTTTTGTTTTAAGTCTCTGCAATAGGACAGGGAGATGTAGTGACTTGTAGAATCCCAGCAGTGAGTTTATGAATGATGCATGAAGCAAAATCTCTCTCTGCCTGGTGCACAAAGGGAATATCAGACAAAGTTGCGAAACTACTGCTGGGCTGGGCTGGTTGATGTAATATTCAGCTCAGACACAGCCAAGCACATGAGATTCAAAGTAAATGCGTAAAAACACAATGAGAAAAAACAAAGAGATAATGATATTAAGTTGTTTGGCATAGTGGGTTTTTCCCTCTCTTCCTCCCTCTCCCTTGCTACCATTCCCTTTTCCAAAGCAGCTGCCTTCACAGATTGGGCAAGAGTAAAGAGTGTTTTCATCACTCCTTAAACGCATACTTTAGAAATACATCTTAGTGAAATATGCCTACTACATTTCCACGGGAAGTCTTTCACTTAAAAAACTGTGATCTGGGACCTTTTTAAAAATGAAATCTCTTCCCATATTGCTCATACTAGCAGAGGAATCTAAAAAACATTGGAAGTTATTTCTGCAGTGTAAAAACAAACTTATCTTTTCCCCACTCCTTTCTGCTTTTTCAGATGAAAGACCAAGAAGCAGTGGCTATGTAAGGACCCAGTTCACATGTGCATATATCTAAAAGGCGAGGTTTTATTTCCTAAATGACCACCAAATATGATCCGAAGCCTATTGAAGTCAAAAGGTGTCTTTCAACTTTGAGATATTCTGCATTAAGATTTTATTTACACTATTTTATACATCACTTGGAGTTCTAAATTCTAAGTCACAGAAACCTTATCTACAAAATACAGCACAGAAGATGGAAACTACACTAGAAAATAGTATCTTTTCTGCTCTATATTTCAACATATGGCAATTATTACTTACTAGGAATCTGTAATAGCCTTTAAATGAATTGCTTGTGCCAATGTAAAGATGTATATGAGAATCAAGACACCTGCCAGTCCCAGCAAAGATGACAAATCAGCAGGCACAAAAAGACATCTTCCTACTCTCATGAAAAAGTCAAACATGAAAATGCATTTTCTTGATGCTGATGTACCATAAAAAATGCCATATCAATGTAATATGAAAAAAACACCCTTTTTGTTCCCTGCTTCTTACATCTCAACACTGACAATCTTCAAAATGTAAGTGCTAAGACTGACTACCTTCTCCTGCATTTTTGTTAAGATGTAGGGCTGCAAGAACTTTTATCTTTTATTAGATTTACAAAACAACCAGAGGAAAAAGGTAAGTTCAGACTTTGGAGTTCTTTTATGAGGTTTGGTAAGAAACATCACATAAAAAGAAAGCTAAGATCAAGTTAGATATTTTTTGCTCATAACTTAATCTAATTCTCATAATTGATTAGATAATTTGAGAGCAAAGCACTGACAGAGATGTGACACACATTAGCAGGGAGAGAGTTGACAGATCTTATGGAATAGACACAAAAAATAATCCATTCATGTCCACGAATATAGGGTTGGATGGCAAATTGTAATGGCATATAATGCAATATCTTCATTATCCCCCTTTTTAGTATCAAGAGGAGTTACAAATTTTAATTCTAGACTTATTATTTGAAGGGATTGGTAGGTGTCCCTTGAGCTTTGCTGTTGAGAAGTCAGAGATGCTTTGTGAAAAATACTGGAACTTAAGATTTCTACCCTTTATTGATTGTCTGCAGAAGTTCTTGCTTCTTCACACTGATTATTCAGTTTCAAAATGACAGCACTGGCTGCATGGGATAACACTTTTCAGGAAGAGTGTGTGCAAAATCAAAGTGTTTTGATGGTTCTATTTATAGGGGCATTCTAGATTATATTACCCTGGAACATTACATTTTCCTGAAAGATTCGGCTCCATTTAGTAACTGTTAGTGTGTGGAAAGTTTTCATGAGTTTGTTGAGGATGTTATTTGAGAAGCAGAAATGAAGATTCTGAAAAGTGGTATTTACCTGCATTATTTCTAAGGTCTTAATGCATAATCCCTTTCAATCGCTGGAAATGCAACAAGTATACAAAGACTCTGCAACACATTTTGCAGAAACCGAGGGAGTACTGCTCAAGCTATACTTGCAGACACTCTTCCACCAGTCTTTTAAAGGTACTCTTCAGAAGTAAGACTGAGGAACTGAAGATGGCAACTCAGATATATCGATCAGTTATATCAATCAGGAATGTTTATAGAAAGGAAAAAGTGGAAAAAGCCTGTGTTATCTCAGAAGATCAGAAGAACTTCAAAGCCAAAATTGAAAGGTTGGCCCTTCAATGAGCCTAAGCAGGGGGAGTGAGGAGTGTACTGTTCCCTAAAGAGCTGTCAGGAAAAAATCTAGTGTCAGTGTTTAGGGAGCATGCCCAAGCCTGACCACTGTCTGCAGTCCATTCACTCCTATCCTACTCCTTACCCTTCACAGTTGTTGCATCCTTGTCTGTTCTTAGCATCTGTTTATGGACCTGGGGTCCATAAATCAGTCTCAAGCCTTTTTGAACCCATTGAAAATATCTGTCTCTACAACCTCTGTAGCAACAAATTCCAGAAGGTCATTATGGCTGCATAAAAAGTCCTTTCTTTTATCTGTCTGAAGCCCATCTCCAAATAACTCTCCATGAGTGCTGTTCAGGTCAAACATTGCAAGTTTGGTAAGTAACAGTTCTGCATTCACCTTACCCACAGCCTCTGGGGTTTTGTAAACTTTCATTTGTCAATTCGCTCTGCCTCTGTCCCATTTCAGCTGTACAGTGCAGAATATGAGTGCATCTAACAGTGGCCAGGTAAAACCATAGCTGGAAATAAATTATATTGGCAGATAAAAATGGTACATTCCTTGTTTTCATATGTCAGTGCAAAATTATGTTTGAAGATTGGCCCTTCAGTGGGGGCTGGGTACCTATTTGGTTTTTTGAAGTTTTTCCAGGGAACAGCTGCTCATGCAGCTTTGTCTGTGGAATGCCTATCATATTTGAAGCACTGAAGCAACACAGTCTTAATTCAGAGGCGTGAGTGCAGACCAAAAGGCAACCTGAATGCAGGAAGCCTTGGGGCAGCTCCTATATCATAAGATCCACAGGATGCCCCTCCAACTCTGCAGATACTTAAATGGAGAAGTAAGAAAAAGCAAACTTAGATACTACACAGTACAGAAATCCAGGGGCCAAACCCAGGGACTTCTGGGTATTCAATATGTTCCCCTGAAGTGAAGTGAGCTGCTGCCTTCAGCAACCCAGCATTTAACACATCTGACACAAGACGGCAAACTAGCCAGCTGCTACCAACTGGTGGTGTGCCTGATCAGGAGAGAAGGAGAAGGGAGAAGGTGGTGCATAGGAGCACTTGCTGATAAAAAGACAAAAAAGGTGAGAACAATTAACCTTTGACACACTATATAACATATTATGGTCATCACCAGCTTAATTGGCTATACTGGCTGCATCAGGAATATACTCTAACATGTGCATAAGCCTTGCAAGGTTCATTTGCAAAATGCCACGTATTTGCATTGTCTGGGAATAATTTGCATATCTGCTTCCCAATCATTCTCAGACAGGTGAATGTTAATGAAGCTCCCCCGGTAACAAAGTATCAAGATTTAGAATATTAAAAAAACCCACTCAAAACCCTTAACCATATTAAAGTGCAGGGCATCTGATAGTTTAAAGCAGTATGTAATTCTCATCGTGTCTCAGGAAAACTTTACTCATGAGACATTCCAGTGACTGGTGCAGGCCAGCACGTATTAGGTTACCTTGGAGCCTGGAGATCCAAGTCTGCTTTCTAGGTCCATCAACTGTTTCATCTTCTTGGGCAGATCGTTTTGCCATTTGTCCTGGGGACAGGAAGGAAGGCTCTATACAGACTGATCCTGCACCTCAGCACTCACAGGCTCTACAGAGCACCTTGCTGACAGGCACAGAACGTGCTTCAGCAAGCAGACAAGAACAGGTTGTTTAGTGCAAGTACATAGGAGCTGGCAGAAAACGGATAATATCTGATTTGGTCTATGTGCAGATTCCTCATTCCTAAAATGGAGCCATTGGCACTTCACTGCATTGTAATACGGCTTCAGATCACGGAGGTAAAAGCACTGCAAAATGTTTGGGATCACTTGAATTCTCAGTATTAATAGAGTGGCCTGTCATCTGCTTCTCTGCCCATGTTTGTGGGCTGTTACTCCATACTTAAGCAGCCATTCACGTGAGAGGAACGTTTGTGTGGCAGGCAGCTAGGACTCTATTGTATAGGTTTTTACAAACATTGCAGTGTGTTTTCCCAGGCATTTTAAATCTGTCTCCAAACACATCAGTTTGCCTGTGTGGTTTTGTTTTCTTTTTTTTTCCCTCAAGGAAAACACATCTGACATCTTAACGAGGCATAAACTTAATGTTTTTTACAAATGCAGAGATACATGCACACACAAATAAAATATTTATATATATATTTAAATACACATATACACATGTATAAAAGTGGTGTGATAGAGAGATGGGATGAATATCAACTTTGGAATTAAATCCTGCTGTAACTCTGACTCCAGAGAGAGACTTTTGGGGCAATTAAACATAATTTTTGCTGTCAAAAACTGCCTTGGGAAGTTTCTCTGTGCTGCCCTGACCCAGCTGCTGCCCCTCTGCAGCAGTTTGCTGTCTCCTTGATGGAGGTGATGAGATTACTTGTGGTACACTCTGTGTCTCAGGCCCTTGTCCAGGGCAAAAAGGAAACCTCCAGAAAAAAAATAAAAATAAAAAGGCTTTTGTCCTTGGTTTTGTTTGTTTGTTTGTTTTTTAATGCAGATCTCCCTAAGCCGGTCCCCGAAATGATCCCACAAGCAGTTGTGCTGGCACATCTCAATGAGTGTGGGAGCAGGCACAAGGGGCTGAAGGGCAGTGGAGGAAGGGCAGCTCATTCCACAACCAAGGAACATAGACTGTGTAACTGATCCTAACACCTCTCTACAACCACAACTTCAAGTCTTCTAAACTATATACTGCGCTTGATTCATGTATTTCACTCTCTAAATATTCTAGGTGTGGGTGTATTTTTTAAAGAATGTTTCTCTTTTTTTTCACTAAGGCATACTGACAAGTGACTATTCATTTCATCCAAAATAGAGTGTCAGACAGTGAAATGAGGCTTTAAGCTAAAAGAAATGTTTTTTTTATGTAACATCTTTCTTGTCAGTGGAATAAACAACCAGCATGTATTTCCAGCTGGTGCTCAATTCTTCCTCATAGCTGAGTCAGCCCTTGTACATTATTATATGAGTGCTATTGTTGTTCTTTAAAGTATGCAGATCGTTGGGTATTTGTTTCCTCAATGAAGCAATTTTTTTCCACTGGGATAAATAATTGTGGGCATTTTATTTATGGAAAGCTCAGTACTGAACATGCTTATATCAGTCCAGCGAGGAATGTAAACATGTGCTTAACTTCAGGAGTATAATTCCTGCTCATCAGGGACAATATTTACCTGCTGAGAGCAAAGTGTGTGCCTTGTTGGATTATAGCCAGTGTGTTCAGAACCTTCTTAAATTGAGCTCATAGCTAATTGAAGTTACTACATGCACTTCAGCGTGTGAACCACCTAAATACCTGGAGACCTGGTCTTAAGTCCTCCTTGGAATCCTACTAATCCCTTTTTTTCCACTCATGTTTTACAGCAGTTTCTACACAGCTGCATGCTCTTTATGCTTCCAAAAACCATCCTTTTAACAGTTTTAAATTGGTTTCCTTTTCACCTTACAGTGTCTTTGTATTTTTCTATTGTGGAAGCAAAGAGGTGCCTCTGTCTGAACTTCTCTGTTCTAGTCAGTGTTGGATATATTTCTGCAATGTCATAATTTGTTTCTTTCTAAAGCATTCACCTTTATAATCACCATGCACACAGTAAACATCTTGCTGTTCTTCTGGTATTTTTTCCTTGCCCTTCTCTGGACCCATTTGCTTTCTAGTGTTCTGAAGTGCTGTGCCCAGAATTGTAAACAGTATCCAAGGTGAAGGTACATTCTCAGTTTACATTACAATCTGTTCTTAGCAGCATTCTTTTCCTTTCTTAATACAGACTCTTGTTTATTTATCTTGAATCTCAGCTTCCATCAACAGGTGGTTTTCATCAAGGAGGATACGATGAAGCCTTTTTTTTTTCCACAGGCACACCAACTTAGAACTGATCAGTCTGCAGGCAGTTCAGTATTTTGCTGTCAGCTTGCTCCCCTTAAAATTCTTTGACTACCATCATTTTGGCTTTGGCTTAAAGATAAAAAATTTTGGTTTTTTTGTCTCCAGACCTTCCCAACCCAAATGTTCAAACCTGGAGAAACACTGGTCTACACATCAAATCATGGCTGAGTTACCATCTAATTTATCCTTCCTCCATCTGTTGCCCTGTACAACTTAGGTCATTGTCTGCATGTGTATCCTGCTGGGGTCACAGAACTGTTGAAAATATAAGTAGATAACTCCCATTCCCTTTTCATCCCCTACACAATACATATGGCTAAGCAAGAAAACAAATGGAAGTCCTACAGATCTCCATGTGCCCAGGATGCAACCTCTTGTTGCTCCAGCAATACATTCCACTGTCTAGGAGTAAGGGCCTCCCTTGCCAAGACATGTAGCACAGTCTATATTCCTGAAATGGTACTTTCACTTATTTCTGTAATAACGCTATTTTGTATTGGTCACAGGCTTTGCTGTATCTTTCTTCACTTCTTTACACAAATATTGATGAATATACTGGACCCTTCTAGACAAAGACTTCTTTGCAAGTCAACCCCTCCTCAAGCTGAAAACAAACTGCTTACTATAGCCAGTGCTGCTGACAACTTAACAATTTCTAATTAATTATATGACCCTTCTTTCTCATCCCACAACTGCATAGCTGCCTTTGTGGTCTCCCAAAGGACAGTGACAGGAAATCTACAGCAGGTGGGAGAGCTCATGTGTCATCTCCTACAAACAAAGGCTGAGAGACTACTTACCCAACCTCAAGCACAGATAAGTACCCTAAAATTAGCTGGGCATTTGGTGGCAGCAGCTGTATGTAGCAATGCTCTGCAAGACATAAAAACAGATGGCACAGCAGAAAACATGGGTGTTGTGTTTGCTGTCTGACTGGAGGCCTCTCTGCTTCCTTCCTCTAACGTCTTTACAGGGTTTATTGTGGATAAAATGGGATTCCCTTTCTGCCCCACTTCAGGCAGCTTTCCTGGAACTTCCCTCTATTTATAGCTGTTCATTCCTACTGCTTCTTTTCTGGTTTTAACTTCTTTCTACTAGAAAATTCCTCTTTCACCTGTACTCATTTTTTTTACTCATCACCATGACACTCACTTAACACAGTAAGAATAAACACAAAAACATGGTTCCTAAGAGACGTTGACATTCATGAGAGAAGCAAGTGTACATATTAACATTTACCTCAAAAACTTGGAAAAATATTTAAACATTTACCCCAAAGGATGTGCATGGATGTATGTTCTGCCACAAGAATGCCAGAATAGGTAGGGAAAAGCTCTTTTATTTTTTTTTACAGAAGAGAACCAGCAGATCCATGGGACACCAGTAAAGTTTTGTCAAATTTCTGGTAAACTTTCAAATTACTTCTTTCAAAGTCAAAATTACTTCTTTTAAAGTCAAGGAATATTATTGCTGTTTAGTTGAGCTTTAGTCAATTCAGCTCAAAGAGACTCCCTCAGCATTTCCTCAGTCCCTAAGCTCTTTCAGGCACAGATAGCACTGGACCTGGGACACCCACTGACTTTCTGCAGCAGTAGTGTTACACACTTTTTTGGGGGCAGCAGGAAATAAAAAGCAGAAAACTTGGCCAATTTAAACTACAAATTTAAGAGGAAATTGAGTATGAGTATCTAATGTGTCTCAAGGTGCAAGAGGGTGTAGTATACACCAAGGTAAGGCCTTCAGGACACATGGGCTGTTTTAAATGCCCCAGGGCAGCTGATCCATGCCAGCACTACCTTCAGGAAGACTGGTGCTATGTACGTGTTTCAGCCAAAGGCCTAGCACACCACCACAAAAACAGAGTAAGATACCCATCACTTCCAAAGAGCTGGTGGGCTTCCTTCAGAGCCCTCTCCTCAGAAAGTACACCAGCAGTGCCACAGCTAAATCTTCTCTTGGGCCTTCTGCATTGCCTCCTTACTGCTGTACACCTTCCTGTACTGGTCTTCACAGCTTCTCCTTCAATATAAACCTTCTCTTCACCCTCCCAAAGGGTTCCTCCATGGCATGGTTTCATAAAGCCCCTCTGGCCTTTTGCTCTGTTTTGTTGTTGGTGGTACATCTCTCCTGATCTGCGGGCCATACTCTCCTTCCACAGGAGCTGCTTCACAGCTCCTTCATATGCTCTCTTTCCTTTGAAGTCTTCCCCTCTGTGAAGGGCAGAAGTTACTGGTTCCACCCATGGGGGACCCAAGGACACTCTGTCAGGAAAACAGTCTGTCAGGAAAATCAGTGAGCACCAAAAGGCAGCAGAAGAACATTACTCCATGCTTCCCCACCTCCTGAGCTGCCTATCACCTCGCCAGGGGGAAGACAAGGTAAGCTGAGGCTGTGGATAGGTTTTTTACCTATGTGTTTGTACATGCTAGTACTCTTTTTTTTCTCTGTGATTGTAAGCTTTTGTTTATTAGCAATGAATTAAATAAAATTTCTGTGCTTGAGACCTCTCTGCCCAGGACACCCTCACAATCTACTTTTCCCATGGGATCTGCAGTTTACAAATGCAAGTGTACATAGACAAAGACAGTGGATGGATTCCCGTCCTCCATGCCCTAGATTTCCCTCATTACTTTTAACCTATAATAGCCACGGATGTAAGCCCTGTGCACTTGTAAACTAGATGACAAACTTATGTTCACATACTCCTGACAAACACAAGCCACAAAATCCCCAGGCATTCACCAGCCTGCTGAAAATTGTCATGACCTTCACTCTGACATCAGATAGAGTGGCTGGGGGCAGAAAGTAGTTGCTAATCTGTGATTGCTTTCGAGGCAGTGAATCATAGGCATGTTATCCCAGGACAGCAGGATTGCACATCTTCCAAATCACTGAAAATTTCAATTTCAGTCCATGAATGGCTTTGTATGACCTGGTTTGATAAGAGCTTCTACCTGTCTTTCATCTATTGGAAATAAACAAATTACAATCTTTAGACCCTTTGCAGACTTTCTTTATAGTTGCTACAATCTCTTCTCATTAACTAAAATCTGGAAATGAAATTTACATTGCATTCCAGGATCTTCAGAATACAATCGTCATACACGTATGAAACTGTTTGTAATCCAGCATGGACATTAGGGACTGCGGCAGTTAGGTGCTGTTTTCTTGTGAAAAGCAACTCTGGCAAAGTTTGGGGAACCAATTTAAAACTGTTTTCTTTCTGTTCAATTTTGCAGAAAAATTGAGGACTGTTGCTTCACAGAAAGTGTTAAGGGTGACACTGTTTGCTAATGCTTCAGCATGTATAAAGCAAAAATTTACATCTTCCCCAACTTCTGCCAGAGTACACAGTGAATATAGACTTAAATTTATAAGTATAGGCATACCTTAAGGAATTGGATATCAAGGCATAAATGCTTTCTGTTCCTTAGGAAAAAATATTGTTGCAATCACAGGCTGTAGGAACTAGCAGTTCTTCTGAAGCTTAAAAGAAACTTGCTTATTTTTTTTTCCTATAAAATATGTATTATTCATTTTGCCCGGTTAACTTTATTTTTCTTTTAAAGGAGCTTTGACACTTGAAACTGGCATTGTGAATTTATTGTAAATCTTTTCAATGTTAACCGAGTGGCAAGCTGGCTGCAGAAAATGAGAAATACGACCTGTGGAATAGCCCATTTAAACAGAAGCAGGAGAAGTTAGGGTTCAGCCCACTTGCAAGCACTAAACAAGGTGCTCAGACTTTTTTGCACTGGCTGTCTACAGACTTTCCTCTGTCCCGGTGTCACAGCAGTTCTTGAGTAAATGCTAAAATATTTTCTATAGAAAATTTCTTAATTTCTTTTTGTTCCATTTCTTTCCTAAGAAACTAGATTGAACATTAGTGGTACCAAGTAAAAATTTCCTGAGGATAGTTCATTTGAATACAAAATTGAATTAGGCTTTGCCATGTTCTAACCCATTTTGTGTTTGTCTTTCACATGCCTTTAACCAAGTAAATTCTGCTAACATAAGTGCTCAAGAAAAGTTTTGAAATTCACCGTGGAGCCAGTGTATTTTAGGACATTTTATGTTGTTTATGCAGAAAATGTCTGACCTTCCAAAATCCTTTCACACATCCTTAGCACAGAGACCAGTCAATGATTTGGGAAATGTTTTGGCCACACCTTCTGGTAATCAGGAATGCAGATGCAGCCATATTACCAGAGTGGTAATATGTTCACTGTAAAGTTAATTTGAGGAATTAGCATCAGGAAGGATGAGCAGAAAAAGCAGCCAGGTTGAAAAGCCAGATCATGTCACTGTCTCTACTGGTGATGCACTGTTATTATTGTTTCTGAATTACATATCACTGTTTTTTAAGGCTTCAGAAAGTGGAGCTGCTCCAGCTGATTCCTTCTGAGTGAAATGCTGAAGAACCTGTCTGTCTTTTTGGACAAGTTATTGGAAGATAATCAACAATTTAGTGATTTAGAGTTGGCACCGTAGAGGTTTTCCAATAAGGACACTCAAGGTGCACCAAGAGTATAGTCATGGGGTGGGAAAATATCAGGGGCACTGATTAATTCAGTTACTGCTCTTCCTTTGTGGAAATAAACCCATACATCTCTCAAATAAAACACATCTTGCTTTCCAAGCATAACACAGTTATTTCTGCCTCCCCACAGAACTAGCAAGATGGAGCCCCTCCATCTTGTATGTGGGTGAATGTGGCTGGTTTTGAGTGGAGGTATCTGTGAAACAACACAAGGAGAAACACACATCTTCCACTTCATTTTTCAATAGAAACACTTTCCTGAGACAAATCAAGAGATGGAAGCTGAATGAAACCCACTTTGATCTCTGAGCAAATACATTGCGTCTCTGTGTTTAATTCTTTCCACATTAAGGGCTACAAGAGTAGAAAGGGATTATCTCAAAGATACCCATCTCTGCCACCCGTTCTTACTCTTAACACAGAGCTCTGAGGTCCACGAGCTTTGGCAAACAGCAGAGGTCACTAGGGTCTCTTAATATACCAGTTGCAAGGAGAATGTAAATGAGGACAGGTAAAAGACATCAAATTTCAAATGGTAAGTGAGAGTAATAACAGCGAATGGGTGAAATTATCTACCCAAGCAGCTAAGACTAGAAGGACATCTAGGGAAATACTGAACAAGCCAGAGAGAATATTTCAGTGCGCATCAGCACAAGAGAAAAAAATACTCCAGTGGAGAAAAGCTGAAAAGCTGAACTCACACTGTGCAGGAGAATGGGATTAACATAATTCGTTCACCTTTGAACTTGCAGAGAGTTAACAAAATGAATGTTCCAATCAAAATATTAGAAGATTGTTGCATCCATATGAAAGCTCTGCATTTGGTCACCATGTGTTCCCAACAGTTGGCAAAAGAAGGCAAGGCATCTCATTGCTTTGTAACAGCCTTTCAAATATCTTTCATATCGATGTTGGAGCACCCTGTGGAAGGAATAATTTCTAATGGAATTACAGATGGTTTAAAAGTGAGGTGGGTAAGGCAGTGATAGCACAAAGTAGAGCAGCTATAATCTCCATAAAGTGCATGGAGGCACACCAGGCAAAGAAAAATCTGTGCATGGCACAAGAACAAATGCAAAAGCTGACAGAAGATTGCACAGTAAGCTCTGTTTAAAAAGAAATTGTGTGATAGCAGATCAAGGAAACAAATACACTCTTGTATTCAAGAAAGAGAATGAGCTTAGGCAAAAGTCCCCAACAAATCTCAGAGCTGTGAGCAGCTAACAAAATCCTCATAGATGACAGCTTTGAAGAAAAATAGTTTTACAGGAAAGGCACTGGGCTGAGCCTCAGGAGGTTGGTGTCTCCACTGCTACAGTGCTGCACATGGTCTCTGGGCCTCTGGGGAGATAAAAAAAAAGATTCAGCAAAGCTTTCATTTAATAAAATGGTGATAATATTTCCCTTACCTGACATCCTTTGCCTTATCTGTTTATGAAGCAAGAACATTTTGGGATTTGCTCTCAGCTGAAGCTGCCAGGAGTTACTGTGGAACAGAGCATTCCTGTGACACCTCACAGAAGAAAGCCTGTACCAAAGGAACCGTTCTGAAAACCTGCAGGTTCTGAAAGAGAATACGAGGCCATGAATGCCACTTACACAGAGGATGCCTTTCATGGGATGGCAGGGAGGCTGAATCCACTTGCTTCCTTTCATGTCAGTCTAGGTACTTTTATGAACTACAGATTGTCAGCAGGTAAATCTTCAACCAAAATGGGGTGTGCTGAAGTTCATTGGCACACATTCAAACAAAGGCACCTATAATGGTCCCTTTGACCTCACTCTGAGCAGACTGAAAGACATCCTGAGGTCCGTTCCAGCCCAACTGACTCAGTGACTCTATTGTTCTATGAAATGCTCAGACTAAAAAATAAATAAAATTAATGACATGATTTCCATCCAGCACATCTAACCTTATGATATGGCTTGAGACATGCTGAAGGAGCAGGTCCAGCTCCATTTCCAAATATCTTCATCACTCCTGCTCCTAGCCATGCCCTCCCACTGCTCACTTTGAGGTGACTCTAGAACTTGTGTAAGTCACACAGCAAAGCCACTCCAGCCCAAGCAGGTGGCAGAAAGGCACAAGATGAAGCAGTTGCATTTGAGATCGGATGAGCCATTGTAAAGGAATCAGGAGGGAAATCTGGTGGCTTGGGACAGAGGTGGGGAGTGGAAAGGGGAGAATGGATGGAGAAAGGAGAAGTCAGAAGAAAGGTTATCACAGCTTCCTCCTTTTGTTAGTGATGAACTTGTACTTCAGCTTGGCTGTGTTGTGAAAACATATCCTAAAACCAGGGTAAATTTAGATCTGCAATTGATCTCAAAATTGTCCCATACTACCCATATCCTGTCAAGCCATTGTGTGATGCATGAGCACAGCAAGCAGAGGCTTTTGGACCTCAGCAGAAGTCTGAACTCAGGAATTAAGTAGCAGTGACAAAGCCTTATGCAGCACAGGAAATGCCGATGCTCGTGTGCACTGTGTGCTGTCACGATGGCAGTGTAACATGGTGAGGGAGAGGTTGGGAAAATGAGAAAGGTAGAGGAAACATGGTCCGAGGGCCTTGATCCTTTACAACACAGACATGGAGTTATGAGCCAGGATGGAGGAGAACCAGGACTTTACATGCAAAGAAAGGACAGTTCTGTGCCTGCGGGACAGAGCTGGCTCGCAGCTTGTCAGCAGCAGAGGCAAACCTCAGTGGCAGGGCAGTGCAGGGCAAGCAGGTGAGGCCGTGCGGAACAGGCAGGTGTTGGCACGGGGGAAGCAAACCCAGCCACCACCCTTACCTCCTCCCTGCTGCCTTCTTCCTTGCCAGGCCCAGCTAGCAGATCCAGTCTGCCTGCCATTGCCTGTTACTTCTCACCAGAGGTGCATTTACCTGCATAGACCCTCATCTAGCTGGTGTTGCTGCTTTAACCCAAGAGGCAATGCTCAACCCCTTTTGAGGCTTGCTTTTGCAGTTGCCTGCTTTGTTTTTGTCTGAAGCCAGCCCTGCTACCAAATCAATTCCTACCAAGGAAGAGTAAATCTGAAGAGGAGAGTGCACTCCTACTCACACTACAAATTCTGCAAGGCTTTCCAGCATCAATATCTATATGCGGTCATCTGAATGCACATAGGTCTCCTACTTATACACTTTTCCTCTCTGATTTTTTTTCCTGAATGGAGTAACATGACGACCTCAGTGCAATGCTCCATAATCTCATAACAGGATATGTCTCCCTCCAGTGACCTGGCTGTTGCAGGCAAACAACTTTGTGTATATATGTGCCTTTGTACCCAAGGCTGTGCAGCAAAAAATCCCCAACACCAAATGCACTATAAGGGTCACAAATGGAAAACAACAAGCCTTTGACGCAGGAAAATTATGCACTCAGGCAAAAGCTCAGGATAATCTAGAGCTGCTGAAATCATGATGAGTGGTACAAAAATATCAGTGATAATGGACACAGAGCTTGCTAGGGAGAAGAACAGATGCTATGTAGCAATGGCCTCATGAGTGAATGGCATTTAGGGACAGTCAAACTAGACATATAAAGACTGTAAACTATAAGAAGTAAATGTATTGCTAGAAAATGTCATCCCAGACAGAAAACTCCCAGAGTAAGTATACACTTTGTATTATTAAGGAAAATTTAATCTCAAAGAACTGAAAATGTCTCATTCCAAAATAAAAGACATGGCTTTAGATCACTGTACTTGCTTCTAAATTTGAATTTCTTCATAGCTTACAAGCATTCAAGATTATATCTTTAACCAAGATCTCCTCTACAATAAAACAGTTACAGTTGACACTGTGCTGAAGTGGCAGCAGTGGTTGGTTCATCCGAGCTCTTGCATGGAGAAACACATGCAGCTTCTAGGACTACCTAGAAATAGAGTAGATGGGCTGTTGCATAGTCTGACCACATAAAGTGTAGCCTGAAGGAGCCTGCATGACGTAGAAACCTTAAGGAGAAAGAAGAGAAGCTCTGAGAATACCTCTTGCTTCTATCTGGCAGCTGTGGGCAAATACAGCTTAGCACTGGTAAAGGGCCACTTTCTGGGGCAGTGAAAGCTGGCCTGGCTAAGGTAAAGCAAATTCAAAACAGCCTGAATCACTAGGGATGTGCATGGTTGGGTGCCCTGATGACTGGGACCATGTCCGTGAACAAAATTGTCTCCTTTCTTGTTGCTTTAGTGTTTTGCACTGCTTTAGCCTATTTACATTATTTACTGATTGTCCTCAATTTCTTTTTTTCCTAGTCTGAACATGTGGGATAATGCTTGGTAGAAATACAAATCTTCCTTTGGTTCAGCAACAGCTATCTCAGTCTAGTTGCTTTATTTCCTTCACTGTTTCTGAATGGCACCCGTTGGCGTTAAGACAAAAGAGCAACCCCATGGGCAGCACCACTGTAGCCTTGCAAAGCTCCAACAGATGAGCTGGGACCAGTTTTGACACAAAGGTGCAGTTGGTCCCTCCAGCTGCCCACCCGGTCCTACAGCTTTTTACCCCCAGCACCTCAGAGAACATTTCAGTGCCTCAGTGGTGCCCACTTCATGGGCAGTCCTACATGTTCATCTGCTCCACCACAGAGGAAGGGTTGGACTGCTGGAGAGACATGGAGTGACAACACCTGGCCCTTTCTATTTTGAGGGGAAAGCCTCCAATGGATGGGCTACAACAACCAGCTGGGGCAGTAACACCTTCAGTGGCCACAAGTGCTTTCTCAATGAATGAGTGAGCTAGGGCTGTGTGGGGTACAAGGACAGGGCTGCTGCTCGAGCAAGTGATTTCTGCAGAGCAGATTTGCAGTTCATGCTTGCCAAGAAAAAGCACTAATGTGACTTTGCAAAGTTTTTCCCTCCTAAGGTCAACTCAGAGAAGAGTTCAGCAAGCCCAGAGCTGTATTTCTTTTCTCTGGATGAACAGCTACCCTAAATTGTTAGTGAGGTGCAATTTGAAAGAGCTGGTAATAGGTTTGCCAAAGTCTTCTCTGTAGAATCGATATTAGCTTGTACTCATAATAGCATTTCAAACCATCGTGTACTGAAGTCCTGACCATCTGGGCCAGGAAATGGCAATGGGAATTAGCATTTCTCCTCTGCTAGCCCCCAGTATGCTACCCTGTGGCTATTACAGCCGTCTATTTTGCATTCTGGTTCCCCTGTGATATCAACAATAAACAGTAAACAGTGTACTTGGTAATAACTTCTCCAAAGGAAAAAAAATACTCAGCAGAAAAGCATAATGTAGACACACTCTGTAGGAGTTTCCAAGATGGTTTGCAGCAGCTACTCAGGCATTGATGCCAAACAAAATTATCTGAGTGGTAGAAAAAAGTCCCTAAACAGCTGCCACCAGCTGTAGCAGGCCAAGCTAGAAATAATGAAAGGAAAATTTTTTATTTTTTCCTAAGCATTACAAGAAATGGGAGTAGAACTACGCAGAGCGTCTGCATCTTCTAAAGACTCTTTTGTTGCACATAATCCTTATAGCAATTTACATATGTCACCATCTGCTGGTACCCTCCGTTACTGCATTGCAATATTATGTTACTCTACAAATTCAAAGAGATTTTCATAAAATCCCCATGGCTGTGTTTAGAAAAGAGTGGATTGAAGATGTCAGTGTAATGGAAATGGCCAAACTGGTGTGAAACCATCAGAGCTTGAGATAAGCTTGCGAAGTTCAGCCCATATTTTTGCCTGGAGAACCACATAAGATGTTTCAGAGAGCCATGCCTGGGAATGGGGAGAGGGACTGCCACCCAGAGTAATTTGTTACAGAATGACAGGGGGATTTGGTTGATTTCTTATTGTGGATGAGAGGAAGGAAGAGGTCTATTGGCAACCAGGGAGAAAGTAACACTTTAATCAGTTTGCTGTCCAGTCCTTGTCATCCTAGCTTGTGCCTTCCCATCCTTTTTGCTTTACTTCTGCCTGAGTTCTTGTCCAAACTCCATTTCTGCAGTCACTAATTTCAATGTCTTTTTCTTCCTTTCTTTTTTGCAGTTATCTTCTTTGGCTTTTTTTGGTGACCTCGAAGAATAGCTGGCAGCTCTGCCTCATAACTTCTTTGGGCAGTGAATCTGCCTAGTAATGCTTTCTTCATCCAGAGATGAGAACAGTCCTTTATCCAGTTCTTCACCATGGATCAATGCAGTGCTCACAGGCAAACACTGTGTATTGGTGAGTCCAGGGAGTTTTACAGGCTTTATATAAAATAATCTTCCATAAAATATTCTCTGTGCAAAAATATAATGTAAAAAAAATATATGTGAAAGTGCCTCGTGGCAGCCTTGCTCTCCTGCATACAAAGGTTTGATATGTCCATCTACTTCAGGGCTTCTCTTCACAGCCAAAAAAGCTGCATTTCTAACTGCAAGGAAAGGAATACAAATGGGCCACCTTGAGGTAAAAAAAAATACAGTGAGGACAAGTTGTGATACATTTCCTTCCAGGTAAATTTACTCCAAACTTAACCTCAAGTCGGGTATGGGGTTGGTCTAGGTGAATTTACCTTGAAGTGAAACTTCGATATGTTCTCATTACACTTTTTCTTTGGGATACACAGTGTTTCTTGGATCAAGGTAAAAAACACTGCTAGTTTAGCAATGAAGACCAGACCTCAGAGAAGCACTGAAAAAAAAGAAATGAATAGCTGAACAGAAATTTCAGAGGACAAAATGTCACAAAATTGGTAATTGCCTAGGTTCTTGACAGTGCTTCTTCAGGTTATAGTCTATGAAGTATAACTGAATTAAACAAACACGGCTTCTGTTTTTCTAACAAAATAAATAAGAAAAATAAGAATGTTTTTGGTAGCAGTGCCTTGACTGTAGATCTTTGCCCAGAAAAAAACGGGATTATCCTTTGGGGCAAGCCTTGGCTATTGACTGCAGGTGCTGCTATGCCTGGCATTAGCATGGGCTCTTCTGGAGCTGCTGGGGGCTTACCACTGCCCCCAAAATGCACAACAAGGAGCCTCTCAGTAATAAAAAAGGAATTTGGGTATTATACTTTGGTGAGGGGGGTATCTGTCTGTGGATTTGGATGGAATATCCAGTTTTGCAATCCAGACTTGAACTCAGCTGATAAAAACTGCAACTTTGAATCATCTGTTTACTTTAATCATCAGTTTATAGACATTAGATTGTCTTTGCCCGGGTCTCATTGTAAGTATTTTACATTAATCATGTTAGTTAATCTCTTTGTAGTCTTTTACATTCAGGAGACATGTTCTAAGCTTCAGGTAAGATTCATTAGATAAGAGTTAAATGCTGTACTTTAGTTTAAGGAACAAGTCACGTTTGAGAAACAGCTTTATCTCTAAAGGAATTTGAATTTTTTGGTAGCTTATCATGTTTCTGTTGTATTCAGGCGAAATGTCACACATTGGCATCTATAGGGGAGCTATTGTTAGTGACCTTTACACTACCTTGAAAAAGCAATAGAAAGAACTTCTTCTTTCCCCGTTTGTTCAAAAAGAGGGGAAACGACTATGCGCTCTTTCATTAGCAGCTGAATCTTCACTTACTTCTTAACAACAGTCCTTGTCCAGAGCAGGTAACAAGGATCCCAGTCAATAGAAATAACTTAAATAAACCAAATAAATTCTGAGAAAACTTCAGAGTAAAACTGCATTGTTCGTGGCATTGAAAGACCCATGTATTTACAATACTTTCTTTTTCTTCACAAGACTGTGGCTTTCCACATAGGGAGACATAAACGTGAGTGCTCCACTGTTCAAAACAAAAATTAAGACCAGTTTGCACAGCATTGTAGATTAAACAAGAGAAAATGTTAGGTAATTAAATGCTAATGATTCAAGCTGGGTGCTTGTGTTTTGGATTACTTGCCTAATAATGTTAGCATTTAAATGGTCAGCTTTGAAGTTAACAAACAGCCCATTAAGATGCAACTGGGGAGTTGTGGGCTCTTTGGGTGCCATTGTTTCAGTCTGACTGGCTGCAGACTCAACAAAACAGCAGTGATGGGATTTACATAGCGAGGACTATTTTTGCAATTGGAAGGGCTAGAAGTTTTTGTTTTTTTCTTTCAGTGAAAGCTCGCATTATTGAGAACACAGCATGTGGGAAAAGCCTAAATCTACTCATTTCTTCTGAGTCCTGGGATTTCTATTGTCCCTGCTGACTGATTAAATATAAATCACTTGGTTCCCAAGCAGTGGCTTTGTACGGTGATCATCCTACTGCAGCCATCGAAACTCGACCAAATTCTTGGCTCCTAGGTGGTATCGCTGGGTACTCGCAAGGGTTAATAGAAAAATGCACTCCTGTCAGCGAAAGTTAAAGGAACTTCAGTGATGAAAACTGCATCACATAATGAAAAATCCTCAAAGTAGTGGCTACTTAAAGGACAGAAATAATGAAGAGATAATTGTCAATGGAATAGCATATTCTCCAGGATAATAGGCTCCTGCAGATGCAAGAATAGCACTGCAAAGCCAAAGCATTTATGGAAAATCAGTGGCATGGTGCAGCTCAGGTTCTTTTTTCTTCAAAGCGCACAACACTTATCCTGTTATACCAAATGGTCTGTTATACCAAACCACTGATGTAGACTTAATTATTTTATCTAATGGAGGTTGATGTGGGAGTTACTTACTGTGCCACTGTAGACCTATTGCTTTTTGAGTGCCTCTGAAGAGAAAGGCACTGTGGATTTCAGTGCCTGGATTTCATCAAACATTTTGTTATCCCTACGGTGACTGGTATTCCCTGCACTTACCATGTGGTGTTAACCAAGGAGAGCCAGTTTTGCCTCATCAAAAGGCGAGTGCTGTGACAGTCTGATGTTTCTTGGTGGCAACTGTAAATATTGACGTTTTAGTGACTACCACAGTGGGAACTTGATGCAACTCATTAAAGGCAATGGGGCTTTTTTAACTGAATTTAAAGTGAATCATTTCAGGCCCTGTTTGGTGCACTAGGAGGAGGAGAACTGTTCTTAAACTGGCTTTGTTTTCTGATGTCTTCTACATGATGTATAAATGCCAGAACAGTCTCCTCATAAAACTATCTTATTGGTTTTGATCTTTTGTGGTCTGCTAAAGGATTTATTAAAAATGCCACAAATTAGGTACTGCTAGATCTCAGTTATTAATTGAAGAAATAGGTGATCCAGTGTTTAACAAAGACTTGTTTGTGCCAGAAATGTGAAACAGCGAAATAGTTCTTACTTAGAAACATAAATCAGTTACACCAAAACAATTTCTTGCAGTTATTCACCTGCTATCTTCATTCTTGTGATGTCATTTCTGTAATTTATTAAAGTAAGGATTTTTCTCAGAAATGTTAGATAGAACTTAACTATTTATTTTGGTCTCCTGTTCCATCCTGTGTTGACTTAGGAAGAATACCCTTTAAGGCATATTTCTGCATCTTACCACCCACACATGACATGACCAGCAAAATGATGGCCGTTTTAATGCTGCGTAGGCTGTCTGTGGCTGTACAAAAGGGCACAGACTTGGCCTTCTGTATTTCATGCAAAGGCTGAATGTGATAACTTAGCAGGTTGTGCAAAAAAAGACAAACCCATTTTAAAAAAAAGTGAATCAAAAATACAATAATGACATAGATAAAGGGAGATCAATAGTATGATTAAAGTACTGGGATCACACTGAATTTTTTTCCAAGTGTCTACAGCTGTTAGAGTTAATGTCTGATGTTTTTTTGACTAGCCGAGTTTTAATTGAGTAGGTGGCTGCGAAAGTGATGTGAAGCCTGCCTTTCCTTCTAACTCTGTTTTGTTACAGTGACGTTAACAGCATATGATCAGCTCTGTGACCTGACACATCTCTCTTGCTTTGAACTCAAGAAAAGGAAGGACAGTCGGCAGAGTACCCTCCCTCTCTGACAAACCTTTCTAGCTGTCTAGTTCAGACAAATTATTTTCTTCACAGATATTCCCATCCCGTCAGGTAATTAGCTAGGAGATCACCACAAATCACAGGTGATTTTAAAGCTAAAACACATATCTTTGTTACAATTTGATCCTTCTGTTCCTGTAACAGCAATTAGTTAGGTGTACAGAGAAAAGTTTGTTATACCTAGCTTAAGTCCTATATGTGAATTTGGCTATTGGCCTTGGTGAAGATTAAGCCATCTGCAGCCTGGATTTAGCCTGGATTTCTCCTACAGAGGCTAATGACCACTTTTTAGTGCAACGTATCTATTTACTTTTTGCCATATATGATGTTTTTGTCTATGTCTGAGAGTTAAGAATATGTGGACATTAATTCTGAGCAACTTTGCAAACCTGTTATCTTTACTACAATTTCTCTGGCTTTGTAAGTGGCCATTATATGGATGACACAATACGGATGACTGCAGTTTTTCTGTGTTTGAGATGTATTATTATGTGTTGCAGCATTTTAGCACGGCAGTCACAATCTGGGGTCTGTCTCTGAGTGCCAAGAAAGGCTGATTGCAAACTAGCTCTGCCTGTCTGCCTGCTAAAACCATGCAATGGATTTCATGTTGAGGCTGAAAACAACTGCACTGGCTTCTGGAACCTTCTCTCCTGAGCTTACTTCATGCCCAAGTCCATCTTCCCACAATGCAACTTCTTTGCTTTGCAGCATCTTGAGGAGGGGCTTGAAGAGCTTTGTGAGGAGCTGCAGACCACTTGAGTATCTCTCTTTTTCTTAGGACTCTTCCCAGACAGATAACTCTCAGTGCACTCCACTGCTGACACATTTATTCACTGAATGACTAGTGTCCTCCACACCACCTCTTCTTCCAGTCCTTTCTCCTGTGCCAGAACACCAGACTGTAGGATTTACACAGCTGCTGGGAAGAAGTGATAAAACAACACACCAAAGAGCAGCTTTCAGGTGGGAAGATATAAGCAGTCTCTGAGAGTGCGGCCACATGGCATGCAGAAGCTCCTCTTGCTAAATGTGGTGTTGAACACAGTCTTAGATGTACCTAGTTGATGATGATTCCACGCTATGTCTAGAAAATTTACAATACTTTTCAGAATAGAGACTCTACTGTCCTTTCCATGTCTGAAAGTCCTGCTTTGAGCATGTCCCATGCTCTCTTCAAGGTTAGCCCTTGATTTCTGACTTCATATGGTTAGGGCCTAATTTGCAGATGGTATCTGATGGTCCTTCAGAGCTCCCTATCAGTTCACACACTCTCTGTCACCATTTCTGCATGCTGCACTTACTTGGCCACCTGAAGTTGTGACTCTTCATCACAAGTGACAGTGGTCTCTAACTCCTTCCTTGTGGAATTTTAGCCCCCAAACCTGCAATAAGCACAACTTTTAAATAAAAAGGCAACTTTTAAAATAATCCTTTCTATTTTTTCTGTCTTACTCAAGGCAGAAAAATAATACCAAAATTCTCCTGATATGTTACAGTTAACCTAAAAAAGAAGGTAGCCATAAACCTCTTATCAGAAAACTAGCAGTGCTTTAGTTTTAGACAGTTGCTACCCAAAGAGATACAAATAATGATTGCTCTTCCACAAAATACACGTTCAAAAATCAAAATTGAGTGCTTCAAAATGTTACTTTCTAGGGTAAGATTTTCAAATGTGCTCAATATCAGCCCAGCTGTATTCTCACTGGAGGCAATGCAATGGTTGGCACTGGTGTCAGTGGAAAGGGTTTAGTAGGCCTAACACTGGGTATAACATGTTTATAATAAGCTCAGAAAGCAGCAGATTGGGATTTCTCATGCCTCCCCCACTGCTCTGCTTCTGGAGATGACTAACTCTGTAGCATTTTCCACCTGGATGCCATTCAGTGCCTTCGCTTCTTTGGCCAGGTCTCTCCTGGTTCCACCACCTCTCTCTACTTACCCTTACCCTTAGTAGATTTACACTGTCTTCCTTCAGTGGGGCTGGTTCCCAAGCTGTTATTTGTTTGGAATCACCAGTTGCTGGGAGCTAGTAATTAAGTTTAAAAGAGAAATCTTAAAAACAGTTTATTTAGCAGCTCAGTAAGATAGAGGTAAAATGGGAGAGGCCACGGGCCCACAGGAAAGCCGTGGCCTTTGGAAGACCTGTGGTACTGATGTTGGGGACACCTGCAGTGGAGGAGAGCCCCCCACTGTCGTGTGTGATGGCTGAGTGGAAAACCAGCTGTGCCTGTGACATTAGGCCCCCCTACAACTGAAAAACCGTATCAAAGGGCTGCATCAGATTCTGCAAAGCAGAACTACTTGAAGTAAATTCACTCTGCTGCTGCCACTCTATTTTGATTGATTTGAACAAGTCTTATCTTCAAAAATATGTATAGCGAACACAAGTATTTCTATAATCACTTCAGATTGCATCTTAGAAAGAACGACAGTTTTGCGTCCTCCCTGCCCCTCCTCCTCCTCGTTTCCTCCACTCTGGAAAAGTCTTATGCACAGTTAAAGCATATGCTAAGTGTGGGAGGAAAAAAAGTACCTTCCAAATCTTCATGTCTTTGACAGAAAAGCAGCTGTATATATCCCTCTTCCTTAGAGGTATGAATTAGAACTGAAGAACTACTACTCCAAAATTTCTTACCTTTTGACAGATCTGTTTTGTGTGTGGTGGCTATGGTTGTCAGCAGCAGTTTGTTAACTTTGTAAGAATATTTGATATAGGAGGGAAGTGCCATCTTTTTTCTTTTAAAGAGGGGGAAAATCCAGGAAAAGAATGCCTGCGCTGGCTGTGCACGGCTATGACTACATTTTCAGTTTGATTAACCCGATCTTGCAGTCCTTATTCAACAGTACAGATCTTGCAGGCTCTAAAAGGCAGAGCTGTGCATCCAAGGATGAAATCCCTTATCTCCATTGATCTTTGTACAGATACCCACCTCTTTTCCCAGAGACAGCAACATTGCTATGGGAAGACACTTAGAGTATTAAAAAAAATAGTCCTCCCTCAAGATACATTGAATGTTATTGCAGCTGTAGAGGGACTGAATCCCATCCTGCATTTTTTTAATAGGTATTAGACTGATTTTTAGGAGAGTCAGCAAAGATTTTGGTTTTAAAAGCTGATTCACACAAAGGAAAATACCCTGTAAATATCAGGAGCTAGCTACAAAATCTGTGGGGAGAACAAAAGACCAATAGCCACAGGATGATAGAAAAATGCAGCAGATTTTGGTGAAGAAAAAAATCCCCTGAAAGGATAACTGTATTTAAAAATAAGGAGGAATAAAGTAGGCAAAGAAATAAAGAGGACTGACTCTAGGTTAGAGCCAAGTCACACAGGTTGACCAACCATAATCAATTGCCCTCTTGGTGGTCTTTAAATAAAGGTCAGACAAAATTGTACTGAAATCCACATGGAGATTATTTAAGTGCTTATTTAAGACAGTGGGTTGCCTGTGGGAGGCAGTGCTCAGTGCTTGTTTCACTGTATTTCTAATAGTGCTTAATTAGTTTATTATTGCATTTGGAATTACTGCTTTCTTAGAGACTTTAAGGTCTTTTTGTACTGTTCAAAACTCCCTTCCATCCACATATGTCCCTAGAGTTGCAACAGAAACACAAATTTTTGAGTTCAAATTCTCTATCTTGATCTCTGCATCTTATCAAAGCTCCCAGACATCAGCAATCAGCTCCTATGCAAATGCTCAATCAAAATATCACTCTCTACTCCATTTGTCAACGCTTGTCTTCTGTCCCCTATTGTTGAAGCAGCATGCCATGAGCTCCATGCACTTGAGAACCTTGTCATTCCAAGATTGATGATGAAATCATGGCTGTTTCCCCTTTGGCAAGCTTAGTTATCAAGCACAAGGTGACAAAAGTATTTATCTAGAATGGTCCGCTGACCTTCTGTTCCCACAGAGGTTGGCTAATGTGCAGTAACATAGTCTGTACCGTTGCACAGGCAACAGAAGTGTGTACAGCTTCTGAATGCAACCTTCGTAGGTGGGAAAGAAAAACTTTTGGAGCAGGGACAGCATTGATGTATATTCTCCTTATTTCTGTAACATACTACAATGCTTTAAATCAGAGTTAGAAGCTTGCAGACAGTTTCCTGGTTGTTGAGGATGCACAGTATCTCTTTGCTAAAATACCTCATGTCTTTACCCACACATGAGAGAAGCCAAAACCTTGCAAAAGAAAGTCCTGTATGTGACAATAGTACATCCAAAATACATTTTTTTTCCAATCTTGCAACTCAGGCCTGTCCAAGGCTTTGCAGCTGGATCATTTAAAGCCTCTACATACAATATCTGAGTGTAATGGCCCTGTGAAAGGCTTAGGTTGCAAACGCTGTACTCCTTGGAGCAAGCAGCTTAAGACTAGTTGTTTTTGAGACCCAAAAGGAACCTGTGAGTAGCTAACACAGGTCTCTTCCAGAAACTTGTTCTTTTCATGTTTAGCCTTTGTCTCATCTTTTTCTCTTGGCTATAAAGTTGTCACTCCCTGAGAGGCTTGCAAGTAGCAGGGTGACCTCTTCCTAACAGTGCCAAAACTAAACTGCCTTCAGGAAAGTCTGTGGTACTAAGGAGGAGAAGATATTTTTTAGGAGCGTTGGTGTGGAAAGTGAGACTTGGTTTGTGGAGCAGAAAAGCAAATTGACCAGCACTCTATAATGGAGCTGTAATGAGAGAGTACCTTGACCTACTGAAAGAGTCAGGTGCTTGGGATAAGCCAGTGTATATGTTATAGGGTCTAACTGGGACTTAGACAAAAGTTTTCCAGATCCAAACAGTCGCTGTCCATTATAATTACTATAAGTTTAAGCCTAATTTCATGCAGGACCTGAAATGGGAGCTCTGTTGGGTCCTTGTACTTGCTCACTGCACTATAAATATATGAGGAGCAGAGCAACATACAGACCTACTTTGGGACTGAAACTCCTCTGAATATTGTCCTTTAAGGCAAAATTGATTTCATAACATGAGAGTACTGTAGGGAACATTTTCCACTCTTTTTTTACAGAGAGCGTGCAAGTTGGTCTCTAGCTTTCACAAAATGGTATTTGATATGAACTGTTATTAGCTGAAAAAGATAATCTGTTCGGTGAAACATGTTCATTTTCTGGTCCTAAATTGTTTCTATTCCCTAAAAGCACCGATCCCACAGTCATTCAGAACACAGGCTCTGCTAATGTTATGCTTGACACACATATTTATCAATCTGATAATTATGCTTAAAATAAGGGAGGGAAAGAAAAAAGGCTGACTGAGAAAGAATTCTGATCAAATGCTAGAGGCAGACACTGTTCATGTTTGCTAGCACAGAGGTTGACAAGAAAACAGAAAGATAAAATGCAATTTTACATTTTATTCAGTGCTGTTTATTCAGCTCTTTTTCCCTAAGAATCATTATCAATATTCTGTAGTTATTTATGCTTCCATTTCTGATGGAGCTTGGACTTGGTCAGCAAATCTTTTCTGGAATACAGTATTCTTTCTTTTTTATATCTGGTCACAGATGTTTTTGGATGAGGTATTGATTATCCTGTAAATGGACAAGAAAGCAGTTGCTTTTGAACCAGAGGCTTGTTTTCCTGCTTACAGCTCTAAGCCACTTGCTGTTTTTTAAACCTATTAAATCCCCTGGTTCTGTTTCATCATCTTCCCTCCAAGGTTGGTTTGGGGATTTTTTTGGCCTCTGTTCTCTCGGATCCTTGAGGTTGCAAAATTCCTAGGTTATTTCGCTATTCGTACTGAGGGAACTAAGGGATGTGTGTGTGTGTGTGTCTGTGTGTGTCTGTGTGTGTTTGTATTTATGTATGTTTTGAAACTGTGATATGGTGATACTGCCACTCAAATACTGCTAGTTACATGCTTTTGTGGTGAGTTGACCTTGGCTGGCCACCAGGTGCCCACCCAGCTGC
>NW_010183629.1:38420-85248 GCF_000695765.1 Mesitornis unicolor
TCTTTCCCTCATCAACAGATGGGGAGAAAATAAGACTGGGTTGAGAGGCAGACAAGGGAGACCACACACTGTCATGGCCAAAACACTCCTTCCTCTGCACAGTTCCGCTCCTCCAGTGTGGGGTCCCAGCCACGAGCTGTGGTTCTTCAAGAACTGCTCCAGCATGGGTGCCCAATGGGCCATAGCTCTTGCCAGAAAACCTGCTCCTGCAACGCTCCTCTCCATGGACTGCAGCTTCCTTCAGGGCATGTTCACCTCCTCCACCGTGGCCCTTCATGAGCTGCAGGGGAACAATTTGCTTCACCACGGCCTTCTCCAGGGGCTGCAGGGCAATCTCTGCTCTGGTGCCTGCGGCACCTCCTTCCTCTCTCACCTCGGTGTCTGCAGGGCTGTTTCCTTCATATCTTTCACACTCCTTTCTCTCTTACAGCTGCTGCACAGTGGGGGGTTTTTTACCCTTCTTAAATATGTTACAACAGGCACCAACAGCGTTGCTGAGGGGCTTAGCCTTGGGCAGCAGCAGGTCTGTTTTGGAGCCAGCTGAAAACATCTCTATCTGGCATGGGGGCAACTTCTGGCCTTTTCTCATAGAGGCCACCTCTCCAGCCCCCCTGCTACCAAAACTGTGCCACATGAGCCCAATATATTTTTTTGTTCTTCAAACTTCAAAAGAGTATTTAGCTTGGAATGTAGCAGCCATCAAGGACATATCTGAAAATATTAGAAATCTGGTTTTTTTGTCATTAGTTCCAAAATACTGTGAGCCGAATCTTAAGAGAAAAGTAGCAGGCTGAGAACAAGAGCCAGTTCATGAGTGTCTTGTTTTCTGGCTAAACCAAGAAGGATTGGCCTCTAGAATAAGTAATTCACAGCCCTGCCAGCTTCCTAAAGACCTGTTTGTTCTGCATGCAGCAGATAAAGCTGGAAATTCACAAGTATGAAAAACAAAGAAATCATAGGAGACAGAGAGTTGAGGGCTGAAATATCAGAAGAGTAAGCAGGCAGCAGAAGTTAATGGAGGTATCCTGTGTTTATTTGTGTATCTTTGGCCTTAGAAGATCTGGGTGGCCACAGAGCATGTATGCAGTTAACAGTGATTTTCTGAAGTTTCTGAACTAGAAAGTTTTCTGTAAGCATACTCTTATTTGATTTTTATAGTCAAACAATTCTGTTTCCCAAACACTGCAAACTTTTACAATACACACCCATATTTTTAAGTGAAAATTTGTGAATGAAAAAAAAAAATCTTAGCACCTTCAGGCTGAAGGGAAATTTGGAGGATGAGGGAAGTATTGCTTTCAGCAGAAAAAAATAAAAGTTTGAATTAGGGAGAGATTTAACATCCACAAGCTGGTGTTATAATAACCCACAAGTGTTGTAACACAGTATCAAATACTACGTAAGTCTTGGGTCACCATCATTCTCTTACAGGGACAGTCATGGCTCAACTTTTGCCTCGCAGCAATGAGCATGCATATCAAGGTCTGTGAATTTACGCTTGTGTAAAAACTGTGTGGCTGGAGGTGGTCATTTAGAAAAGTGATGAATGGAATGACAATAATCTTTAAAAGTATTCTTGAAGGGAGCTTGCAGCATAGCAAGAGTCAGCGGTTCCTAAAACGACACCATTAATGAAGGCATGACAAAAGCATTTCATATCGCCCACATTAAAGAAAAAGCGTTTTATATCTTCTTGTGTCTTCCATGAGCAAGACTAATAGTTTTCTATTGCGATATCCTGCCACATATTTCCAACAGTCAGTGAGGATAAAGAACATTCCAAATCACACCTTGAAAGAAAGCAGCTCACCAGGGTGCAGCTTGGAGACCTGCTTCCTCTCCTGACAGCTGCTATCTTGCTAAAAGTCCATCAGAGGTGTATTGCTTTACACCTCGTCCCTTTCCTCTGTTTGCAGTGGGGCTCTAAGTGACCCCTGCTACTTCACACCTCCCTTCCCTTCCCCAAAGTGGCTGAACAGCTTCCAGGCTGCGGTAGGACCCCGTCACCCTGCCAGGCTGACACTCGAGCACCAAATTCTTTGGCAGAACACATCATGCACACAGCTGCTGGAAGAATTTGAAGAATTTGACCAGCAACAAGTGATCGGCTTGGTTAAGCTTTTAAGCTGGGAATTATGGCCCACTAATGTGCTGCCTGGGAGCTTTGGGACTATTCCACACCCAATACCAAGCCAAAAAAAAATATATATTACATTCATTTCCTTCTTGTTTCTTGAGGTATATTCCAGGCTGAGCTGTCAGTGTAAGACAAAGACCTCTCAGTGAATGTAATACAGTGCAGTTGGGATTACTTTGCTTTTCAGGGAAGGACTTTCTCAGCTAAAGAATAAGAGCCATCAGATGAAAATTCTGTTTTGCCTGCAGTGTTTTGAGGACCTGGAAAGTACTTTGTGTATTGGGAAGCCCATGAGCATCTGGAGGGGCAGTCAAACTTGGCAATGCTGACTGCATGGTCACCCATCATTCTAGGGCTGAACTCGGTCATTGTGATGGCCCTTCTACATCCACCATCACTAAAACCATGCACTCAGAGCTACTAATTGATTGGCACCTGTAAATATAAAGCAAGTTAAATTGATACAATTCTCAGCTCATGTAAATTAGGCTAGCCTGAATGGTTTCACTAGTTAATGCAAAACTGAAACAAGAGATAGAGGAATCCACCCCAATATATAAAATATTGAATAGCAGAATATATTACATATGTGTGTGCATGCATGTGTGTGTGTTCACATCCATATAACCGGAATACTAACATAGTATTCCATTCTAATCTTTTTTAAGCTGAACCTCAAAATGGACCAAGTTGATCATATTTTGAGGATATCAGGTTTAAAAAAAAAACTCAGCAAAACAAACAAAACAAAAGGGAAAAAAGCTTCTGATGAATGACACTTTATCTCAGCAATACAGTTTCCTAATTATGGCAAGAAGTCCATGGGGCTGCTATTCAGAGCTGAACTGGGACAGATCTGAGGTTGGGTGACACCGATGTGCCTCTGACAAGATGAGCCATTCAGAGACGGTGTCTTTAGAAAGAATGTGCCATTTTCTGACACAACTGAATACTGTACTTTGCGTACCAAAAGACAGAAAAAATAGTGTCTTATCTAGAACTTTTCTCATTTCTCTCAGAACTCTCATAAAAAACTCTATGATTCCTCCCAGCTACCAAATTATTTTCGCTTTTAAAACCTTCCTTTTCCCCTTAGCTTCTGATGATTGGCTCTCCCTGTAAACTGCTTTGTAATACTCTGCATGGAGGACAGTATATAAAAATAAATTGCATTGAGTTTGATCCAAACATCATTTGACTCAAAATTACACTGAGGTTTTGAGCTCATTTTTTCCCCCTCCCCATTTCTAGGTCTGACTGGCAAGCCAAATAATTTCTATTTGCTATCATAAAGGCTAAATAAAAGGGCAAACACCTCTCTGCTTTTTCAATAAAATTCATGTTGTTATTTCAGAACACAGTTTTCCTTTGTCAGCCCCCATCTCCATATACTCATTCATACACAGTGCCACTTGGATGACCGATGTGTCTGCGTATTACAGAGTCTGCAGAAATTATGGGAATGGGTTATACCTCTTTTGGTAAACCTGAACACTGGAGAAAGAGTGAGTCCGTTGGAAAATTAGCCTTTATTTACAACATTGACAGCAGTGAAAAGATGTAGCTTCTTGCTATTGCTCTGAGGTTATTACCTTCCTTGTAGTAAATCTCAGGACACCCAATTTAAGTTAACTTGCAGCTTGCAACAAGCAGCCTGTAAAGTTTGCTGGAAAGAGCTGCCACATTGTCATTCAAAGTACTTTACACTAAACAGTGCAAGACTGTGACAAAACATCTAATTATCTGATTACGCTATAAGAATAGCTTCTTACATGTACTGAATTTTGCATACTATCAACTAATACAAACTGTGTTCATCACTGACTCACATAAACAAAAAAAGAAAATAAGAGAGAACAATGGGCTTCAGCTACTGTTGTCCCCAAGCAGCAGAGAAAATTTTGTTTGTACTTTGGAGTAACAAACCTCTCCAGAAAAGTGGGAATTCTGGGGACAACCAGCTCGGGAACAGAAGTTTGTTCTGCTCCAGTTCTGACCCTACGTGAGGTGTGTGGTGGCTACAGACTGGTTATATTTAAAGCATATTTATTTATTTATTTAAATATTTAAAGCAAATATTTTCTATGAGATGGCAAAGAAAAAAATGTCCCTTTTAGGCTTCTTATTTCACATTTGCCAGCCTTTGGCACTGTAGGGCCAATACACACATTCGTGTGGCATGAACAAGGGTGGGATTAGCAGCTGCTTCATGAGAAGTGCTTGAGCTCTTGCAGTAGAGAAATCCCATCATAACCATCTGGGAGCTGCGGTGGAGGCTCAGACCAGGACAGTTAAAGAAAATGGGCACGTTTCAGTGACATGCCCAGATTTATCCCATAGGTCCTCATCTGTCTGAGCAATACAACCAGTGGCAAAGGCAGAAGCTCATCAGCTGTGCTATTTTCCCATCAGCTTTTCTTTTCTGCTAATGAGGCTTTTACCATGGCTGGCCTGCCACCCAACTGCACTGACAACACAGCATGTGGGAATCCACATGCAAAACTAAACATTGGTAAGGTGCTCTAATTTCTTTGACTACAGGTCGGGGTAAGACAGAGGGAGAAAAAGGGGGTTTTTGGTATCTTATATCAATAGTCATTTCAGTGGAGGCAGTTTTTTACTGTGCCATTACTGCACTGTGAGTATCTTCACATCAGCCATACCCTAGTCCTGCTTTTTCAGAGTCCCAACTGTCACACCATTAAATGTATATCGTGGCCCCAAGGGACCCTGTTTTCCAGAAGGGAAAAGCAATTTAGCCTCCATAACATATCAGTCTCCAGCTTGTCCTGAAGAGGCTGTCAATTGTGCTGAATTATGTATAAAATCAATGCAAGGTGCAGTCTGCCAGAGATGGGTTGACATTAGCAATTTCATTTTCACTGAGGGGGGTCATGAGTCCCAGATCTTCATGACCGCAGAATAAGTGCCCATTCCTTCCCTACTTCTCTAGTTCCAAAATGGTAACTCATTTTTTTTAGAATTAAAATAGGTCACAAGATGTTGCCATCATGAAACATCTCTTTAATTGTCTGCAATGGGCAAATTTATATACTGTTGTCTTTGGAGTACTATTATAATCTGCCCTTTCTTACTCTAATTTCATTATACTCTTCATTAAATGGACATTTGCAAACACCTTTTTTTGTGGGGGATCCATACAGTGTTATATTCAAGTAACAAAAAGTAGCACTCTTAAGACTCACAAGGATTTTCAACGGTGGAGAAAAATCTCCCCTGCAATAAGATGTGCAAATATGCATAAGTACGGCATATTCATGTGAGCTGGGAGGACAAATAGGTTTGTGATGATCTTCAGGGAACTCTGATGTTTGATTTGACACTGATTATTAATCCTGTCCTTGTAAAATCACCGTCACTGTGCAGGTGTATTGAACGAACAGGGACTGTGGCTCACAGGCCTACAATAAATATGTATTCAGCATATAGCTCATGACCCAGCACTTTATGCTTTTTTACTACTGTATGTATGACTTGAGCAGTGCTGAAATCTAATTTCACAGATTGATCTTTTCCCTCTCCTCTAGGATGGCAGCTGATCTGATATTCCTGTGGCAGCTACTAAAGGTCTGAGTGCCTAGTGGTCTTTGAGACCATCAACCAACAAAATTGCCAGCAAAACTCTCCTCCAAATGCACAGTTCTGCAATAGATTTCTGTAAAAGCTCATTTAATCAGGGTCACCTGTCATCACAGCATGGTCCGGAGTTCAGCTAACATAGCGCCTTAGTGAATACAATGAGGTGTAGTAAACATGAAGTCATTAAAGGACATTTTTCAAGCAGAAGTAACTCACAGTTTATAACAACTTGGAATTGTTATGTCAGTCTCTATTTTCCGAAACAAACATACTCATGCTTATATTACAGGTTGTTCAAGGTTGTTTATCTTCATATGCGATCACATATGGCTGCAGGAATATTACAGATGTAAATGTCTTCTCTGCACTGAATGCTGCTTCGAGGGCATCTGCAATGGGAGCATCTCCATTGACTCAGAAGCTTTGCATCTGATCCTGCTTTTGAAGGACTGCATTCTGCCACACTTACTTACATTCATTGCTCCAGTAGACGTGTTGACACCTCTTAGTTTCAAAACAGCAACATTTTTCATGAGAACTGGATCCAATGGGCTGCTCTTCAGCAAAGGATTGCTTCCCACTCTCTGCAGGACAAGCCCAATGGCTTGTGCTCAAATTTTGTCTTTGTGGTTGTTGTGCCATGTGAAAACTTTATTGCTATTTGAGCCTTGCCTTCAGAGAGCTGCAGGCTGACTGGAAATGCCCAGAAGCAATTCATTTTGCAAATAAATGCCAAGGATTTGTGATCTGTTTCCTTCAGGATAAGAATCTAGAGCTTTCCAGAGATTTTCATGGCAAAACTCAAGAGTCTGTTTTCAAAATAATGGTTAGGGCATTCACTCAGCATACAAAATATCAAGGCACAAGTCCCTGTTCCTGGGCATGGACTGGAACTTTTTACACCCCTAAACAGTAGTTTAGGCTTTAAAGTTTTTCCTCAGGAACAGCAAATATTTAGTTATACCAACAGGGAACAACAGGAAACACCAAAGCAACTAACTCAAAGTTAGAGCTTGGACTTAAATGCTCTGCAGTCAGATTATTTGGGCTCTAGTCAGCATGAATTCCTGCCACAGAAAAAATGGGAAGATCAAAAAACCCAGCAATAGCCTCAAATTCTTCTGTAATGAGACACAACAGCAGAGCAGGTCTTTGAAGTTGCCTATCCCAATCCATGAGAGAGAATTTAAGGATTGGTTTTACTTTTTTGGTTGTTTTTCTTGGTTGCCTTCATTCTGCCCAAATGAGTTAAAAATCTGCTCTCAGAAAGATAGGGCACTGACTATCACTTCCTGACTAGGTCAGGCTAAAAGCTTCATTTTTGTTTATTTCTCAGTTTATCTTAAAATAACCTTGCTGAGCAAACTGCTCTTTATTAACTTCAAGTCAAAACATACCAGTAATGATTCTACGCTTTTAGTGTAATTCCCTCTAATCATCCTAGCACAAAAACTCTGCTTGTTTTTATATCTGCTTTATACAATGCCACCAGTAATGAATGTTCCAGAATTGGAACATAATTTTGATTATCTGGCCATTACTTTTGATTTATGGAGCACAGAGACAGCTGGGTTTTTATAAGCTCGCCCTGCAGTACTGCAGATAACAAATGTAATGTAATAATCAAACTTCTGTGACATGAAACACAGAAGGGGTGGGCTCACGGATCTGTCTATCTATATATATATACCCACAGCACATCAACAAATTTTATCTTCGGAAGCAGGAGTATAAACCTAATTTGCACAATACTACTATTCCTGATTCATACCCAGAGTGAAATATGTTGCTTTCAGAACCAGTATTTAGGTGCTCTGTGGTAGGGGGTGAACCACCCGAAAGTCGTTTCACAAAGTTACATAAATGCATACCGCCATGAGGTTTACAAATGCACTTGTGTGTGTGTGTATATATATATATGCCTCTTAAAAGAAATATATCTTAAGAAATAGTAATAATTCTATTTAAGGATGCAGAAATCTCATTTTTTTCTAGATGCCACACAGGAAAATATGGAGTCAACAAGAATGTCCCCTACTAGAAGTAAAAAACATCAGCCACTTCAAGAAAGAAGAGGCTGACCATTTAGTTCAGTTACAGGAGATTGATCAAAGGTCTGAAAACAACAGCAAAAGAGCTGGTTACAGAAACTGAAAATGGGGAAGGGGAAACCAAAAACATTTTCTCAGGCTTGCCAGGAGAACTAGAAAAGCAGAATTTGTTAATGTGAACCAAAAAGGTTTTAAAAATATATACTAGGAGTGGGAAATGCAGCAAGCAATGTCAGTAATTCATAAACCAGAGAGCATTGCCTTCATTAATAAGGCAAATGGCCCTAAATATTTTCTAAAAATTAGTCTCTCACAAGGTGGGGAGGGGGGAGGAGAAGAAAGATGGAAGCAAAGAGAAAATAATGTCTGCCTTGTCCAGGTAGTAGCTGATGGTAAAGGTGATAAGAGAACGGTGGGGAGGGATGAGACGAGATGTGTGGGTGCCTGCCTACAAGCTCCAGGTTTTGCGTTCCAGTGTCGTTTATGGGTGGCTTTTGTGTGCTCCGGGAGAGAGGCAAGAGAGCTGTAACTACACTTAAACCCCCGAGCACCAACAGTTCATTACATGCACATAGATGCATTCTCCACAGCCAGAGCTACATGAAAGGCAGTTCAGAGAGCAGTGCCCACCATCTCACCCTGACTGATCCACAGGGATTTCAACTTCACGTTGTCACCACATTAGTGTCTGCACTTCTGTGATAGAAAAATAAAAAAATATAGAAATATGATATCTGATTATAAGCAGCTACTGTATTACTGGCAATTGTGACATTTTTAGATGATCTAAAAATCCACAAGGATTGCAGGGGAAAAAGACTGTTCGGATCACTAAACTTGGAAAAGGAAGACAAGTCTTCCTATCTCTTGCTATGTTAAGACTACATCCTCAAGTCTACAGCAAAACATCCAAACCAAACCAAGACTAAGACATGGATTCTTTGAGGCTGTAAATTGAAGGACATGTAGAGCCTGATTTGAGATTTGGCACTGTTCAACTGTCCAGGTAAACTGAGGGGGAAGATCAGGAAAGCTCAGTGGTGAAATGTACCCCAGCAGGGAAGGCAGCAGCATTACACTGGGAGCTCCAGAGAAGAGGCACCTCCGAGCTCTCCATTACACCAAAAAAGCTGTTTGGCAAGTAGAGAAGCAGCAGGTTGGCTGGAAAGTGCCTTGCACTGATTGATCAAAGGATCCCTAACAAATGGGATGCTCTTTAGGAAGGCACCATGAGTCCCTGTGGGAAGCACTTGGCCTTTTTTCCTCAGCCATGCTTCTCCTCTTCTATTTCCCAGCTGGGCTTTGTTGCTAAGGGGAAAATTTTTCATTATTCCTGTGACATATATTCAGTAAAGAGCAACTATCCTATGCTTTAAAGAAACTCCTAGGAAAGATCCCTGCCTACAGTAAGGGTTATGTAAAGAAATACAAAGGAAATGAAACAAGTACGGATGTCACAGAAATCTAGATCATCTCTGGCTGAATGAGGAAGACTTTGTATAAAATCTACCATTATAGATCAGGTATTAAGGTATTTGAGCAACTCTTCTGCATTTTATTTGAATGATTAATATTGACTGAAGTAAAAGTAAGGACCTTGTTTTCACATTCCTGATCTAGAAAGGAAAATTTGCCAAAACCATGCTACTCCTGCCAGAAGGCTCCTTAGGAAGGTGGGAGTAGTTGTGTAAGGTAAGAACTGGCAGTGGCTTACCTGAGACATCTTGAATGACTACAGACAGGTCTGAGAGATCCTTCTAGGGATGTGTGTCCCATCACCTGCCAGAAGACATTTTCCCTTGTGTGTTAAGGTGAGTGGGACCCTGACAGAGCAGATATAAATGTTCTTCAGGGTAAGGAGCCTGGTAGGGTTCCAGAAATACTACGTACCAAGAAACAGAACTACCAAGAAGCAGACCTCACATGACTTTTAGCATCAGAGCAACTTTGCTACTTCAGTATCAGTTTTAGACTGTTATGGAATGAGTACTAACAGCCTTCACCAATACTTGGCAATCCAAGAGGAGACACAGGAAGCTTGATCCATCCACATGTAAGGCCTTGTGTATCCATTTAAGAAGTTTATTTCCCAAAACAACCCTTCTCCATCTTTTTAGCTCCTGAAGTTCAGAAGGACATAGGCTATGATGGACTATCATTGAAAGGAAATGCAAACTGTAGAAAGGCTGAGATGGGAAAGTTCCTAAAGCCTTATTTCTTGCCAGTAACTTCCCTTGGATACAGCATCTGTAAGGCAGAAATAATACGTATCACTGCCAAATGCCCCAATAAATCCAAAACAGGCTGCCAGAATTTCCCAAGAAAACTGTAGGGTCCGAAGGCCAGCCACCCTCTTCCTCTCAGTTCAGCACTCTGACAGGGATTGAAGCTTCTATTATGAGTACAAAACCTGGTTGCTCATTTCTAGAAAAAGAATCTATCTGAAGCTTGATGAAAGATGATCAGTTCAAACATCTTTTTTTGTCTTTTAAAAGCATTTCAGATGCATAAAACTGATTTACCCTTTGTTCTGTTCAGTAGACCTAATGCTGACCTAACACGAGGTTTGAGAATCGTCGCTGTGATTTCAAAGCAGCTGTAAATAGTGCTGGAAGATCGTCTGATCAAGATGAAGCTCCTATCGCTGTCCAAAAGAGCTGAGTGCTCATAAAAGATGACCTCCGCTGTGTTTCAGCAAAAAAAATGTGCTATAGCTAAAATCGGAAATCTTTCACAAATCTTTCCCGCTTTCTGTATCTTTTAGCAGTCAATGTCAATTAAATAAAATTCATTTAGCATTTCCAGTTTGCTGGTTCCAAACAACAATAATAGAATTATTATGCTTAAAACACATTTTTTCATAAATTACAGAAGACAGAAAATCAATGTGCTAAAAGTGGCCTTTTGCTTATTTAACATACATTTACAGTTTTAATCCTGCCCTTTATAAAACTTTTACTTACTTAACTATGCAGTGCCAGATTTTCATTTCTATGTCCTGCTCTACATCTTTTTTTCCCCTCACAATTCTAATTAGTATGGAAATAGCCTAAAGAAGGTCATTGATAATTCTGACACATCCCTGAACAATTAAAGCTTTGTTACAGCATCAAGCTGTAGTTACAAATGCTCCAGATAAATATCAGCCAGGTATGCAGACACTGAAATGCCTGAGAGGACTGCTACCTCTCAACTTTCACAGGCATCATCAGGAGCCAGAGGAAGGAAGGAGACATGGCCCATGACAAGTGCAGTGGAGACACCTCACACGCAGAGTTGAACGCTCTCCAACTCAGATTTCAGGATTTACCTCTGGAAGTCACAGTCACATTAGGTAAATTAGTTTTTGTGCTGACAAAGCGCTGAAGTGGCACCACGCTGAAGAACATCACCCACAGGGCGACTCCCTGCCCACCAAACCTTCCCAGAGCAGACGGTTGCTACGCCAGTCCTGGGCCCGGATCCCCTCCTGCTGCCCCAAGCCTCCCAACAGACTGTGGAAATGTGGCATTTCTGCTGAGTTTAAGCTTCACACTGTTCGTAATTAGGTCCTTAATGAGTGCAAATGTAGACATTAAACCTGAGCAGATTGTTGCAAGTGAAAGGCGGCAGAACTGCTGTACCTACTGTGTTTGCTTTGTTTGCAAATAAATCATTGTAACAGGTTAGAAACGCGTCTAGCAATGACTAATCTCCTACTGGGACTTCTTGCTAAAGCCCAGTGACCATAAGCACCTCCTTGAAGGACACAATCTGATGTGCTCTGAAGTTAACAGCGGCTTGTCTTTACTTCAGCGTAAGAAAAGTCCAGGTGGCAGATGACTGCCAGGATCTGCCATTTATTTTATTTATGCAACCCACAGCATAATCACACAATCATTAAACTGTCAGTCTAGAAATGAGCCAAACACGATGCACACTCTGCTATCCAGGTAATGTACATTAAACCAAAGAGCCAGCCATTGAATTGAAAATTTTGAGTTCCCAGAAATGGCAGAGATCTTTTTGCTTTCACCTGGGAAATCGCCTTCCAAATCTGTGCCCAATTCTATGTGTAGCTTATTTTCAGTACAGCAGTACCAAATGCTGAAGAAGCGCACATAACTTCTCACAAAACTCAAACGCACTTTGTGTACTTTTATTTACCATAGTCAGGGCTGTCCAGGTAGGACATTAAAAAAGCCAAAGCAAGCACCAGATCCAAAATTAGCATTTTATTCAGAACGTTGGGGTCAGAGGTGTATCATTCATATTCTGGTACACAATACAGAGGCAAAGCTGTTCTCAGAAGTCTCTCCAGTTTCAAAGCTCCTTCCCCCTCCCCTCCCCGCCCCCAAAACATACGGTATATTTACTCGTGCCACCAGTATCAGGCCAACTCCCCTCCCCCCCTTTTTTTGGTACAAATTATGTAAAACTTTTGTGCTAAGAACTTTTCTCCCTCCCCAAACAAAAGAAAATAAAAATAAAAAATAAAAAAAATACTGAGTACTCTAACTACAGTTCAACAATTGAATCAATGTCACTTGTTTGCAACCTGTTTTGTAAATACTTTATCCATAACGAAAGATATAAACATGCAAAAACCTGAATCCATAGTCCAAATAATACATACACATGTTCTGAAGTTTCTGCACTTCTCCACAGACTATGCCAATAAAACATTATGTACACATACCATTTTTTACAGTGAAGTGGGAAAAAAATACTAGAAATTAAAAAAAAGAAAAAAGAAAAGTGTACATGGATTAAGACCAAAATGTGTCTAACATTCTAGCATAAGAAAAAAAAAAATCAATTCTGCTACAAACTGGTGATATGAAAACTCCCTTTATTTGCAACCAGCTGCATAAGTTTTAGAATTTTAGTGAAAAAAAATCCCCTAACATCTAAAACTAGAAGTAATGTACATTGTTCCACCTCATGGTCTTCTCTCCCAGATAATAAAATTGTCCCATGAGGATTTTTTTTTGTTTATTTTTAACCACCTTATTTTAATAAAAGCAATGCGATGTAACAAAAGCATGTTGAAGCATACTGTGTTTCACCTTACTCCTCCCCACCCCAACATATTTTGTCTCTTTAATGCATCATTTCATAAATCAGTACCATTAAAGCCTTAAACATAAAACTAATTCTGATCTGAAAAAGGTACAAAAAGGCACATAAAATCCCAGTGCTTCTGTACTGTAAAATTCAAGTGTAACTGAGCTCAACATTTTTTTCCAAACAGCATTGGATCACTGATATTCCACGGAGCCCAAATTGGTTTGCAGCCTAAGCCAAAGCCTTCAGCAAGCACTTGTGCTAGTAGACTACAAAGTTAAAGCCTAGCTTCTGTATGCTTTTGGGGAATATCAGTTGAAATGTTTGTACTTGTCCAAAAACAAAGTTCACTTTGAAGTTCAGTCATCACCTCCACCGTACATGTCAGCAAGTTTCTTGAAACGTGGGCCCCAGTCATTTAGGTAGTCATAGTCTTGCTCACCACCACTACTTGAGGAGTTAAGAGAGCTCAAGGATCCAGCAGTGGAGCCACTTCCTTCATAGTCAAAGACTAAGAGGGAGTCATATGGTGGAGCTGTAGGGTCATTGTCGGCTGCTTTAAGTCCCTGCAGGAAGGAGAGGGAGAAAAAACAGGTAACAGTTCTGTATGTGAGAGGCAAAACTTAACTGGAGTATCACAGAGCAGTTATCTATCAACTACCACTTGAGAAAACCAAGTTCTTGCTTTTCTGCAATCCAATTCAAAACAGGGTCCGTGTTTTTGTAACTCCAGCAAGAACTTATTTCAATTCTTTTTACAGTGGCCAGGCTTCCAGCATTGCAGCACTGGACTTTTTGGATGTAGCTGCACACACAGCTCTAACAAAACTTTAAGAGAATGTCACGGCACTAGGACCAATGCTAATAAATACAGAGTTTCAGAGCTACACAGCTCATGATCTGCAGCATGAGCAATACGGGACCGGTTAAACAGACAGGGAAGAAGAAACAGGCATGTTTGCAAAGATTCACTTCAACGGCCATCTCTCATGGCCAATAATATATCCACTGACATTGCTGGCCTGCAGTCCACTTGTGTGTGCCAAAAGTAGTATTTAGTTCTGTAAAATTCATGTACTTCTGTAGGCTGCTGTGAGAAAAAGACAATGTGTTGGCTTAAGCCTTATGTGCTTTGCCATAACCACCCGTAAGATTCCACTTGCTCTTCAGAAAACACACGCATAATGACATCAAAACTAAATACATGATTATAACAATTTTTGTTTCCTTATTTCAAAGTATTCAAGTTATCAACACACAAATATTGGGTCTTCAGTAATTTTAAATTTCTACTTTCTAGAGCTGAACAACCCAAACTAAAACCAAAACAAATTGACAAGAGGAAAGCAGGGAAAGAACCACACTTCCTCCAGAGAAAAGTCTCTGCCCTCCCTGTTTTCTACACAGGTCCAAACCTAACAGTAAGTTTAATTTTAGAATATGAGATGATTGCTCTGTGCTTATCCTGGGAAGATTTACAAGCTGAAGATTTACGGGCTGAAGCCTGAAGTTAAAAAGCCTTCTTGTGTTTTGGATTTTTCAACCTTGCAGCTTCTTCCACAGGATTAGCAATGCTTTTTCAAGATCTTCCACTCTGAATAGGATCTCCCCTGGCAGCCACTGACAAGGGATAATACATCTTCTAGAATTCTATAAGGCTGAGCTAAGATTTTTAATTGCTCGCTATTAATTTTAACCAGTGCTATTTGTGCTGGTTCTATTTTAAATTTTTAATGTTTATTTATTTAAAGAATCACTTTACTATACTCCAATTATTTTGAGGATTCAGTGTGCCTTCTTCGAATTATCTAACATATTCTGGTTTTAGAAAAGTATGTTTTACTCTCAATTGTGTTTATTCTAAATATGACATAATGGAAATGGATGTTGATTTTTTTCTTCTCAAAATATGTATATAGCTAAACTCATCAGTTAAAGCATATGGCACTGATAAGGTAGAAGAGAATCATGGTTCTTTATTGCCTATCTAAAATCATTCAGAAATGTGCCAAATATACCTGAAATAATTTTGCATAACAGCAGTGGAAGGGCTCAGTGTATTTATCAAACTAATGACCTCTAATCAAGAACACCTTTTGGACTTCAAGTGATCGTTTCATACAGTACAACAACTTCAAGCAGGTTATTAATAGTCTGCATCAGAAGCACAATTTTGAATTATCTGATAAGAATAATTGGTGATGGTTGTTATCTTTCTCTTTGGACTTTTCCTTCCTCATGGCCATAATAAGGACAAAAGATTTCAGATTCCAAAAAGGCAACAGCAAGTGTTGGAAGACTTTCCTTATTCAGCTTCAAAGCTGGAAACAGTTCTAAGGCTTTCTCTTAATTTCTGCTGCTGAAGCAGAAATGCAACTTTGCTACTTAGGCAGTCACTGGCCTTACAGTATTTACATCTTCCCTTGAGACTGCTTGGGATGACAGACACCCATGCTTTTCAAACCCAGGTGACAGGGAAGGAGAATAAATACCACTGGAGCTTAAGGAGTGCTGAGGTATGAATCCAAGGTATCAGTGTCTGAAAGTCATTTAGAAAGCTGACTTGGAGAAGAAATGGTATTTCCCTGCAGTTCTATCGTAGCAACAGCCAGCTAACCATGGGATATTAATTTACTAAAAAATCAGTGAAGAAAACATTTTCCTACATCACTGCAGAAATTCTGATATGTATCAGTCATCCACATGAAGGCAGCAGGCAGCTCTTTCTGTCTTTTTTTCCAAAGGGGAAGTTGCATTTTTTGCAATTGGATCCTGGTATCATGATAGCATTTAGAAAGAAAACTGGTTTTGAGCTACTGACTTGCCAGATAACATCTCACTAACAAATTCGCTGTTTCAAAGGTTGTGCTTACTGTGCAATCTATTCCGTTCAGAGAATACAGCTGTAGGTCATGTTATGGAGCTACTGACTCAACAGCACAGCCCAAGTTATACTGGCATTTGCACCTATCTTCTAGTTAAAAATTCCTCCGATTCATAGGGTAATGACTAAGTTTAGTCTCTAACTCTTCAAATGACAGCCAGGTTTTCTGCTATATTTGTGTGGCTAGTTACATACTCAAATGACAAAAAACCACTACATTTTTTTTTTCACTTTACCCTCTGCTAAGCATATCCTCTGAACCTACCCAGCGCTTTTCTTCCCTTTGCTGTTGGGTTCTACAGCATGTCCAAAACTGTAGTTACTGGATGTCAGCTTTGGCGGTGAAATTGGCTTACGAAGCTCCCTTTGGTTTCAATATTGCCACCTTTTCTGCTTATTATGCCAACCCTTTCTTTCAGTGAGTGGTACCACATCCTGCTCTATTGGCACAACTGAAAAGGCAACAAACAGCTGCCAAGAACTGCTTCTACTGATTTTGCTGCTATGGTATTGTCAACCACTTCCGAAGAGATCTCAGTTTTCCCCAGATGTGTTCAAGAATCTTAGAGCAGCAGAGCTGCTAAAGAGTTATTTGGTTTACAGTTTCCTGATCTGAAAACCCAAAGTTTTCACTAGGTAGTGAAGCTTATTCAACAACAGAATTGCTGGGGCACATACTTGAGACCAGGTGATCTTGCTGCAAGATAGCAAACTGAGTCACATTTCCTTGCATTTGCTACACCACCAATGCACAATCAGCAGTCACAGAAGAGCCATGGCAATACAAATGTCACCTTCAGACTAGGACAGACTGAGTAGTAATCTCACTTTTTTCCTCTTCTTTTATCTATGTCGTGGCTACTTTCAGTAAGGAAGAGATAAGGGGCAGAAGAGGAGAAACTACAGTGCCTTCACTGAGGAACAACAGTAACCTTTAGTTATGCTTTTCCTTAGCATGTGTAGCATTCTAAATTGTTCTCAAATCAAGGGAAAGCAAACCCTCAACAACTTGAACTAACATGAAACATTACAAAATCTAACACTTATTTTCATTAATCCTACTATTTAATCAGATTCAGCAGACTTTTGATAAGGAGGAAAGAAAGAACAGAGCCTTGCAGGGAAATATGAAAAATTGTTTAAATCTGGATTATTTTACTTGAAAAGAGAAAACATCGAGGGGACCCTATCCTGCTTGGAGGTGCTCTGTATCAATAACCACTTACTAAGAATGAATTGAGGGTGCTCCATGTTCTCATGGGATGAGACCTTTAGTCTGTAATCTAAATTTAATTTACCTCAGGCTATGTTACCTACCGATTAGAAATATATTCTTAAGTCACAAACTCTCCACCACAATATTATTTGTTTAAGATTACTAGGGACAGCATATGTGGTTCCTGAAAACAGGATTAACAAAGTTACTTCAAACAGGCCTAATTTATACTGTTCCACAAATCCTGACTATTCTCAGTGTTAATTATGTTCCACACTCCGCAGGTTATGTTTTAAAATGCTCAAAATTGAAAACAAGGTCTACAGAGGATTCTTAATAACACATGACTTATTCCACTGACTTGTTTGTACACTGAACTGGAAGAGAAGGTGTTTTTTTCCTTCTCTCCTTAAATTAGAGATTCATCTATCCATTGAAACAGACAAAACAAGAAAGTCCCCGAGGTCATTTAGCTTATGCCTGCAAAGCATATTTTGATTATAAGGCACCTCTGGAACTTGCTTATTTTAGAAAGTTCATAGCTCTGTGTGTGTTATCTCAACTTTATAAGTGTTATAAAAACATTTGAAGTTTTTATCATACTTGTAACTTGTTTTTCAACTGAGAAGTCGTTAGAACACTACAAAATACTCATAGTTATGTATGTCTCATTGAGTGAAGCAGATTTAATATAACTGATGACAGCTAGAAAACAATATACCAGAAGAAACAGAGTACTGCCAAAAGGAAAGAAACACAATGACCCACTAGGTATTTTTCACTTTTTGTTTCTTCTCTGTAATAAAAGGAAGAAATAAAAAACACCCCATGTTTGCTCAGTGATGGTAGCTAAACCCTTCAATATCTGAAATCAGTGACCTATAGTTCTTTTTTGTCAGAAGTGGGAGTAATTCGGAGGCTAATCTGAACAATGCTGGCTCTGTGTCTGAGGTGCTGGTGAGCATTCAACAGACTAAATTAATTCCCGTGCACGGGCCAGCATGCCAAAGGATCACGTTGATCAGCGCCTCTGGGAATAGGGCCAAGTCCTCCAAAAGACCAGACTGATCTCTGAGAGCGTTGCGTCTTTTCAAATCAATGCGGTAACGCAGACTTTGCTACTGAGGTACTGACAACTCAAAGGCAGCCTCTCCCTGCTCAGCTAGTGACTGGGCTAGTTTTAAGGTGGTTACAGGAAAAAGTATGACTTGTAGTTAGAGTGAAATTAAGTTCTTTGCCTAATGATTCTGAAGCTGGATGCAAAGAGATAGGAACTATGTTGTTTTCACAACTCACTCTATCTTCTGTATGAACTACCCTAACTAGACTACCCATGTCTTGTATGGGTTTTACCCAAGATATTTCTGCCATTTACTCCAAGAAAAACTGAGAGGAACTTACCAATTTGTTTGGGTATAATCTTGCCAGGACTGCAGGTAGAATTCTCTGAAAAGAGTCTGAAAACCTGTGCAGTTTGAATGTTTATGCTCTGGACACTGATAGTTTGGAATTTCAACTGTATTAGTGAGTACTACTGTGAAAGACTGATATTTCCCCCCCAGAGTGGACTTTTTGAATCACATTTTCTATGGGAAATTTTAATGCAAAATAACAAATTAAGATTAAACTATTTTTGAGAAATAAAAATCTCCATTTTGCTTAGACCCCTGGCAACAGACAGAGCATGGACATCCTTCGGGTGGCTACTACCTGCTAGAGAAGGGGTTCGGTGGAATGCCCAGTGGTAAAACGATGCATTGAAATTCTAAGAAATACCTTATGAAAAAAAGAAATATATAATGCTTGAAGCATAGAAACTACCTTATATTGTTCCTTTCAATCAGAGGATATAATTAATTCTGAGCCAACTTGCAGACAAGAAAACTGCCATGTTTTCTTTAAATTCATATATATTTCCAAGGTTAATTTTATTTCAGAGTCAATAACATTACTGACATTATTTTACTGTGTATGAACAGCTGGGAGAAGCTTTCTCTCCTGGTGGATGGCAAGGGGAAGCATAAAGGGAAGTATTGATCTAACACAACAGGCAGCAGTAAGACTCCACTGTATCACAGTATAGACTCCACGTTCCTCTGTACTGCGATATAAACATATTGGGTTAAATCAAGACAGGACCTACTGTTTCTACAGCTCCATGTGTACACATTGATGCTATAATCTTGAAAAGTGACAACCTACTGAAAAATAGTATTGCAAGAACAGCTTGCTAAGTAATTTGAAAGCTGTAGGGGGCTGGATAAACTCTGGGCCCTTTCTGGCTTTCCAGGAGAACCACATTCATTCATGGGTTCTTCCTGACCAGGTGGGCAGTGTCTGGTCACAGCTGTGTGAGAACAGGATGGGAAATTCTGTCTGGAAGAAGATGAGGAAGTAAAAGGAAGTTGTGTGCACACTGCCTTGGCCAACAATAAGGGCCTTTTATTGTTCCATGTTTCCACCATTTTCCAGAAGCCAATTACAACTGTAATATTTAGAAAGTGCAAGGCATTCAAAAATCCTCTTTGTTGAGACATCTCTTTCTAATAAAGCTCTTCCCCAAACCTGCAGCCTCTTAAAATACAATGTCTTTTGAGAAGATTTCTGTTTCCTGCTAGTCCCCTCCCTGTAGATTTTCTTACAATTGTATTTCTGTATACCTTAAAAGGAGCAAACTCAATTTTCTGCATCTTGCTAACACAAAAGATGTTTTAGTATAGTAGCCTCACTTTTCTTTAACACAAAGAAGAATAAACACGCTTGCAAAAACAGTTCTGCAATGCTCTGCAATACTTGTCCAGCTCTAATTGCCAAGGAAGATACGAGAAAATTAGAGAAAATAATTAACTACCACTATTCATCCACAGAATATAGCTTACTTCTAAGTGGCAAATTTTGGATTAGTATTTGTTTTCCTATAACCAGCAAACATTCTATCTCAAGTTCCACAAAGTCAATGATTTAAGACTGGCCAGTGACAGAAATAATGAAACGAATATTTGTTGGAACATTTCTTCCAGAACTGTGAATAATCGGTTATAATCTGAATATTACTAACAAATATGTTTATAGACTGAAGAATCAAAGATCATGTAAAGACTTCTAAAGCTCTATGACAAGACAAGTATTAAAAGCACTTGCATAACATTTAATTTAGCTGCCCTGCTTGCTAATCGCATTTGATGGAATTCTTTTGGTCTTACTGAAGGTACTGAATTTCCACTATTATCTGGATTCAAAGGGTAATGTATGAGGAAAATTAAAATGAACTTCTTCCATTATTAAATTACTGTGAATTAGTAAATGAATTTAGCCTAAACTATAATTCTGTTAGTCTATTTATTACGTGGAACCCATAGAATAATCCTGCTTGGAGATACTGTGGTTGCAGCTGATAACGTATTATGAATGTAATTAATACAAACATACAGAAGTTAATTGATATATCTTCCCTTTCTGTTTGAATGAGTTAATTAAATTTGTCTCCACTTTAAAAGAACATACTTAATTCTATCAAGCAAGACAATTTTAATTGTCCAAATAAGTTTTAAAAAGTTACTATGTTCAAACATAACAGCTACTCAAGTAAAATACAATTTAATACAATTTTTGTAAAATAGAAAAGCTTATCAGATCTTAGAAGGAAACTTTTTCTCTCCTTTACCTCATTAATGAAGTCCCCAATGTCCCCAGGATGAGGAGCAGCTGATCTGACTGGATACTGAGGTTCTGCATGGATTGGCCTTTCATCAAGACGTCTGATTCCAACAGGTTTGATGGCATCTGGTTCCACAGTGTCAGGCTGCTGGAGCTGGCTCAAGTCATAATCCTGCAAAATATGAAACCAAGACAGTACGTTAGGAGAATTTCAAACAATATCTGTCAGGGATAAACGTGAGGAGGAAAAAAGGGAAAATGCAGAGTATCACTTCTCCGTAAGTTCTGTTTTCAGGATTGTAAAGCTTACTGAGAATAAGTCAATAACATTGTTATTTGCATACCAACAGGATGTTATTTGATTTATACTCCCTGAATCTACTGTTTTGATTCTATTCCATCAGATTTGTAGAGCTTCTCACAAGTTTTCCATTGAGAAGCAAGGATTTGAGTAGTACTATTAAAAGACTAAACACTTTGCCTAGTAATGATTTACTGCATAGAGCAAAGATGCCAAATCCAACTCTTGTTTTTCTAAGCAAATAAATGCCAGACATTCTCATTCTGAGAAAGAGGCAAGAGCACTGCTCTGCAGTGTTTTATAATACCTTCAAAGAATGAATTTAAGACTCCTCGCTGATTTCATACGGCTTCCATAATATGAAAGCCAAATGGGGAAAAATGTCATAAGAAGTACAAAGCTCCTCAGATTTGGCCTTAATTCTAAGCACTTTCTAGAGATTACTTGTGGATCTGTTCATTAAGTACTTGATGCCGCAGTTTCAAACTCTGGCAGACTGATGAAGCTAGCATAGCACTATGAATTCCAATAAGCAATATGTATGTATATTAAAATTTTAATTAGATTAATGTTTATGCATTTAAGATAGATATGCCTGAATACTATTTGCATAGTATGATGCATTTCGGCATTGTGATTCACCTCACTGCCATCGTGTCTAGAAAGGAGTCATGCTCTAGGATTACCTTTGCACGAGGCACTGGTAAAAATGCAGAATAAAGACCTGGGCTTAAAGGCTTAAACTAAAGCCATTCACAAACTACCAGGAGACTGGGGCTCATGCCAACTCTATATGCCAGATATCCTGACCCACAGATAACCCAAGTAGTTAAGGAGCATCCTAAATAAGCTTCTTTATCATCAGTCTCCATTTTTCAACAGGGTTGTTCTGGTAAAAATCTTATTTATAATCTCAACTTGCTGGAAGCTGGCTGTGCAGACAATTGCATCCTCATTGGTTCCTAACTGGCTTTTAAAGGAAAGAATGCAAGCATTTACTTCTGCTGTCACCTCATGGGATGCAGGTCCTTTCTGAGGGTATTACCTACTGTGATCCCCAAACTAAACTTTTCAAGAGAAGAGGTCTATTGACAGCAGAGAAGGTACTTTGCTGGGAGAACTGTAACTGACTATCAAATCCACCACGCCTTCTAATTTGGTACTCGGGCCCTCAGCTGCCTGTACACAAATATATAGTCAAAAGAGGTGGATCAGCTCCACTGAGATCTGAGAATGCAGTTTCATATGCTTTAATTAGATTACAAGTTCCTTGGGGCAGAGCTGTAACTTCTACCCTTTGGTTCTTCATGTACCAAACAGAAAAATAAGTGATCTCCACGAAGCAGTATGAATTGGAAAAAAAGTAAACAGAACAGAACTTGTTACCCTTTCCATTTGTATTACTTAAAATAAATATTTTAGAGACATGATACCAGAAAATCCTATTAAATAGAGAAGAATGTATTTTTTAGCATTTATAAATATGTAACACAGGCTTGCTTTTCATACCCACCCAAAAGATAAAGGTGGAAAACCCCAACAGGGAGAAATGAAAAACACTGATTTTTTTTTTTTAATACTATGCATTTCATTATGGCAGAATTCAAACGGGTATGACTAAATAATAAAATATTAAAAACAGGAGAGCCTCTCTGGTCACTTCAGTTTTATAAAGATAAAATGTTTTCTCCACGGTCTCGCATATGCACACTTTTTTCTGATTAGTGGCCATACAGAAATGCAGAATCGATCAAGTCAATCAGTCTAGTATCTTCTCATCTAAGGACATCCTCTTGTGTGTATGTATAGTGTGAGACATCTCCAGGCTCTGGAGCTAAAGAGACAGTAAAGATTGCCATCCACAAGGCAACAGCACTGCAGAATGTGTCCTTATGTGGACTCCCACTTTGGTTTTCTTTTCTAGGGTAATTTATGACACTGCCATCTAGCCTTCTATCAGAGGAAATTTATTTTGCAGCTCTATTAGTGTCTGGACAGGAAGAGAAGATCCATTGTGCTTATTACCACAGACTCTCAAATCTCTCGTATCATTAAAATCAATACTAACTGTACATCAGTCAGGTATGGCAAGTCATCCACCATCTCCCCAAACTGCCTCAGTGCCGTAAAAACACAGCACCATGCAATGACTCCAGCTGTTTCAACATTCTGTCTGAAGTCAACTCTACTCCATTACTGCAAAGTCAAAGAAAGAAAAATGTTTTAAAGAGCCAGGGCGTAAGCTGTTCAAGGGTGCTGAAATTCCATCTCTTAACTCAATGCTGCATGCACGCCTAGAAAAATGGGAAAACGTTTTGTGTATCTCTCAAAGCTCCTGAACAGACTGTAAGGTTAGTCTCAAGCAGAGTTTAAGACAGTTAACTGCAGAAGTGTCAGCTAAATGGCAAACCACGGCACATCAGAGAGAGAACAAGACATGCCGGGGTAAGTTGGGACAGCCAGCTTGGAGCAAAATTCTGGGTCATTGTTTTCACTCTTAATTTCAGGGCCACAAGTCAACAGTGTCTTGTTTTTGCTCCAGTCTTTTTCCACGTAAACTGTTCAGACTTGAAATCTTCTACAGAGTAATGAGGAAACAAGACTATGCTATCCATTGGAAACATACTTGAGCAAAAGCTATGAGCATCTAATTCATTGGCTGCCAATTTTTGTCAGAGGTATTTATTTACTTATTTTGCTGTTTAGCCCTAACTCCAGCAATTCTAGAACAAATATCTCTTTCCCCTCCTTCAGTTTGGATTTAAGCAAACCCAAACAAAGGGTCTGAGTTTTTATTCTTCAAACTTCTGGATAAGCTTAGATTGTTGATTGAAGAGAGAATCTAGTATTAGTTTTTCCTCTGTTGGAAGGTTGCCAAAACATATTAAGTTTGCTCCCATTTTGCATCGAGCAAAAAAATCAGGCCTTCAGAAATCAGAAATTTAGACTAGTCTGATTGTACAAGTCTACAGCAACAGGGAAACTGAAACCTCCCATTCTATGACAGGGATCAAAGTGAAGCAAGGTGAATGATGCCTTGTCTTTCCCCTTGTTTATAAATAGATAACTGGTGGTTAAAGAGATGACAACCTTAATGCTTTATAGTTAACTCTCCTGATATTACCACCAGAACTTCTGTCTCTGGTTCCTGCATCACCGTTTGCTCTTGCTGAAAAAAATTCTGACACCTATATTGAAGCAGAAAAAACTTCTGGTTTTGATTTGCTTTTGTTTTGAGAAAGAAAATAAAGTTGTGATGTACTAAAAGGGTATTTCATCAGAAGTTGCATCTTGTGAAATTTAACAACCTCAAAAAAACCCCACCAATCCCCTCTTCTCTGAGCTGATTTAACTGACTTAAGCTATTCACTTAGTTCTAGACAGCTTTAAGCAAAGACCATTACTAGCTCCCCCCTCACATTCCTGAAATGTGTGATCCCAGTGAGATGGTGCTAAGTGTCAAAACCAGCTAGCCAAGCCCTACAAACTAACCACCTTACCAGATGTGTAGGCAGAAGGGTCCAAAACCCCCCAAAGCACTTATTTAACAACATCTAGACAGCAACTGGAAGCACAGAACGTATCTCAACTTGAATAAATGTAATATCCAGAATAGATAAAAAGGCCATTTTATATTCCCCAGTAATCACTGATTTACAGAAAAACAAGATAACACAGCCTTCAAAATCTCTTCCCTTAAACAACTTTGTAATAATTCCTCATATAGCAGTCACTTATAGCAGTAGGAGAGATTTTTTTAAAAGTACTTTGCTTTCTGGCAGTTACAATCCCTAGAAGGAAAAAAAAAAGAAAAAAGAAGAGGGGATAGGCCAGGAAACAGAGTTTTTTGAGAAGCTTTTAGTTTTATAAAGCTATTTTTTTTTTCCTCCTGGATTAGCTGTTCTGGTTGTGTTTGCATTATAGAAGATTTACTTAAGTTCTTGGCAAAAACTTCAACGGTAAAAAATTTTCTATGGAGTATTATAAAGCAGAACTGCAAACAACAAAACCAAACTGCACCTTACTAAAACTATAAATTGCTATGCATAAACAGGTCCGATTCTTTTCCAGATAGAAAAACTTTGAAAATATTGGAATATATTGTATCTAAATTGAGCTTTCCACTACTGTTTTCTCTAACACTAACAGTGATACATCCTAGTACATGCAACCTGAGATACTCATTAATGATTTATGAACGTAGCGTCTCTGTTATCTCCGCACTCTCAGTATATTTCCTGACCATTCATTAGACTGTTATACACTTTTAGGGATGACTTCAGTTTTTTTACCTTGTACAGAACTAAAGCTTTGGATATGCATGAATAAAGGCCTGGATATATGACTGATATCACAAAAACACTACATCTGTTTCTCATTTTCAAAGGATGCAGCCTTTGCAAAGAAATATGCGAGTTCAGATCTATCCCCATGCAAGAAAGACTCAATTAAATTGTCACCAGATCACTTAATTTGACGGTGAGAGCTGGAAGTGTCATTCACCAAACAAAATCAGCTGCAGTGGTCCAAGAGCCATGTAAAGCAGCACTGGCAGAAGTTTGCATTTCATCCACCCCTTTTACAGCACAGTGCCTTGGTGTAAAACCAATTTTATTGTTGGCTTAAGAGCACAGAGCAAATTGTGACTTGAAGTACCTATGGATAAAACCCATTCTGCTTTGCCTTTGTGTTCCAAAGACAGTTATTGTCTACTCCAATAGAGAAAAGGGATGGGGACGCAAGGGAAGAAATATTTTACACAGCTGAATGTTCCCACCTGCCAAGGTCTTTAAAAACAAGAAAAAAGTAAAAACAAGTCCTGCTATACCTTACCATTCTACCCTGAAACATCAACCTAAAAAACGATGAGAAATTTGCACACAAAATATTGCCTGAGTTCTGCAAAACGCTCCAACTCGTCCTAAACCCTACATCTGCTGAAATAACGAGTCTCCAAAAAAGCAGAGCACAGAGGAGTGGCTAGATGTAGGCTGCAGGTGAGAAGCTAGTTAAAGTGCCTGTGCTAACAGTTACTCTTTAGTTGCCACTCACTTTTTGATTACTTACTGCCATACTGCTTTTCCTATTTGTTTTTATTATAGATGCATCTGGAGTATTACAAGTTAATCATTTTTAAGATAACCAAGAAGCTAGCTTATCTCTTTTAGTAATAAAAAAGGTGAAAGCTAAACTCAAGCTGCAGATAAAAGACAGTAACGGGCATAGGTTTTAGATAGGATAAAATAAAACACAAAACAATTTTGTAATGGAATGATGGAACCATTACTTTTCGTATGATGAGATAAACATTCACCAAGGAATGACAGTAATTCCTCCACAGGAGCACTGCATGAGTCACTCATTCAAAAAAACTGAAGTTAATGTCTTAGTAAGCAAACACAATCCCCAAAATAACCACCATGTAATTACAATCCTGTATATTCCTAGGGATATCTTAACAGTTATTTCATTCATTATCATTAAAATTTCTAAACAAAATATGTTTCAATCTTAATGCAATGCAAAATAAAGAGTAGAAAGTGAGAGTAAATTATCTGAATACCACTCAGGGTGGTGAAAATAAAATATAATCAAATAGATTTAGAAAGTCATTGAGTAGGTAAGGATCATTGTCATGTTTCCAACAGAGGTTATGACAAGACCCAGCACACAATACCACTGTAATCTTAAAATGTAGGCATACAGAAAGTTATGACAATAAGGAAAAAAAACTCCACAGGATTATTCAATTCATTTTTATCCATGACACAAATGCTGGAGCAAAGCTACCCTTTCTACAAAGGAGCAATTTGTGTTTGGAATTTAGATCCTGTGCACATAAAACCAAACCATTGTGTTTTTATTTTTCATGCTATTATCACTTTAAAATAAATGCTACTATTTTCTTTCTCTGTATAAATGTAGAATAAAACATGACAAAAAGCAAGTGAGTGACTAATGTCTGAATATGCTTGTAAGAAAAGGTGATGTAGGAAGGAACAAGCAGAATCCTTACAAAGACTAATGCTCTGAATAAACTGTTCTGCTGAAGAGATCTGAGGGCAAGATTAAAATACAGGTTCAAAACAGCTGATCTGCAATACTTTCAACACATACCAGTTGCTCAGGCAACTTGCTTTAACTAGACCACCTGCATGAGCAAGTACTAGTAAAATTCAGAAAACACTATAGAAATGGGCTCAAAGAAGATGAGAGGATCATCTTGCGCAATGAGATGTATACAAAAGCAATTAAATGGAAAAAAATGTATCACAGTTATCAGGTTGACATATGCTGCATGTATCCCAGTTGAGCACCCACTGCCTCAATGAAAATCACACAAATGGCCTGAGATATGTGATAAAAACAAATTAGTGATGCTTATGGGCTGTGATCTGCTATATGCGTGAACTATGCTGCAGACGTGCGCTAAGTGCTTTAACACGCAGATAACACACGGTTTTGGTATTTAGAACTGACAGTAGTGTTACAGGTTGAGAGCACAACACGTCGGGGGAGAATATTCGTCATTTCTATCTCACACCTCCCGTGTGCGAAACAACTACAAGCTTTAGATTATACAGTCCATTAGTAATCAAGACAGTCACTATCAGCTTCATAATCTGTACCTAAACTAGGAACATCTATTTCAGAATATAGCAAACTGTACTGTGTTCTCACCCCCTGCCAACTGCCAGGTTAAACATTCAGATGGAATTAAAAAAGAAAAACAAACCCAACGGAAAACAAAAAGCCAACAACACTCACTTCCCTCCCCAAACCAGTAACCAGACCAGTCCCACTGATTTCTGTGGAATGATGCTGACTCAAAGCTTCTCATGGCCCAGCTCCTGTAAGTCAGGGAGTCAAACTGTTAAAACTAGAAAATATTCAACAAAATCTTGAGAATAATCACAGAGTTTCTATCTTGGAATACCCAGCTTCTACTACTACAGTGATCTTTCCTGACACCAGAAAAAATGTTTCTGCCTGGAATGACTGGAGTGCTGTACAGCTTTCAGAGACAGTTTTTTAGCCCACATTTCTGAGAAACAGAAGTTTAGGTGAAAATGGTCCAGAGCATTTCCGTTGTTGACAATGTTGTTCAGTGGGGACCACGCTGACTTCAGTTATGACCCACAACTTAAGAGCTTTTATGGCTTAGGGAATTAAAAGCATTTTTCTCAATTGGTGTAGAGATCACACGATCCCATGTACATCATGTCAGGCTAGAGGAAGACGATGAATCATTCAAGAACCTCAATTTTCTTTACAAGCATTCAGTCTGTCTGGAATAAACTGCTCTTTTATGACAGACTTCACATCATAATTCCTTGGAAATTCTAGGAGAAAAAAACCCCAAAAACAAGCCAAGGAATCCCACCTTCCTGAGCTGTAGCTCAGAGGAACCAGCTGGAATTTGGAACTCATCAAATTCATTGCAGGAGACAAAAAGAGATTGAAAGGAACATGTCTGCCATGCTTTAGGAGTTTCTGGGGCTTCTGTGACAGCTAAGAAACCCAACCACACAGCTCCCAAATAAATAAATAAACCCTCTTAAATAAATAAATTACTACAAGAGCAAAACCACAAGTCTAAAAACAGTTTGGTTCAGGATGCAGAATCCTAAGTTCTATCATTTGTCTTCAAGCCCTACCAGGCATATCTTCAGGTCACCTAAACATCTGGGACAAACGAGAAAAATATGAGGCCACACAAGGTAAATCTTCAAGTATTCATCCAGAAAAGATTTTTAAAAGGCTTAAGTAATTTGCTTGCTATAAAGAGACGTAAGTAATTTTAAAAGGTACAGATTATGAAAATATCTGAAGCTTTAAAAATATTGTTTTCACTGAGATTTACATGAAGCGTTGAGCATCTGCTTTTATTTTCCAGCATGAGATGCATCCTTGGTTGGACGGTTCTGTGTTTACGAGTCACCTTGGGCGCTGCCTTCTACCGAAGCTGCTTGTTCAATCAATCCTGATGGTTTTGGGGAGAGTGCACCATAAAAAGTTAATATTGACGTACAGCATTTTCCTCTGTCATTTGCCGATGACTTGTGGATGCTAGGTTGACATGAAATAATTTTACTTGATTTTAATAGAACAGTGGCAGTTTTACCCTATGAGGTCTCATTCCGAAAATAGATTTTTTTATGGCAGTCTCATGGTTTTTTAGAACACTAACTTTGACAAAACTTTAATGCCTTAACTCTGACAAAAATGCAAAGATCTTTACGACCAATGCCTATTGCCACAATGTTCTGCATGCAGCTTTCCTCATACAGTTTTTTGCTAAGCAGTGATTCTAAAAAATTAGATTACTACTTCCAGGGAACTTGCTGGGACATTTAAAAAGCTTGTAACTCCAGGTTCTTAAATCTCACATAAAATAGCAAATACAATGCTCCCTCTTTCCCCTGGGCACAGGATGTGAGGGGGGAAATGAGAGAACCAAACCCAAATGATCCCAGGAGCTATTATCATCTAGTTAAGCACAGGCAGAAATTAGATTTTATTATATAAAATGTCAAACCAAAATAAAGTAAAATAATATCCCTTAAAAACAAGACAGAGCTTATTTCCATCATCCTCTGTAATTAAGTGTCTACATGAAAATTTTGTGCTCTCTATTCACCCATTCTGGACAGGGACAAATTCCTAACATTGGAGATGTGGGAGAACCTACCCCCTTTTTGCCAACAGAGTGGTCTAAAACTTGCTACGGAAGTGGTTATAAAAGCTAACTATACTTTGCATGACCTTTTATTTTCTTTTCCTGCAATGTTTGTTACAGTTGGAGTGTATAAAGACCTTTTAGACCCTCAGACACTGTGGTCAACTGCTCAATGGGTCAGGAAAGGGACCAGAGTACCTGAACTATGTGGCTGGCAGCTAAGACAATTAATGCAATAGCGGCCTTAAAATCTGTCTTAAGAAAGTAAGCAGGGTTTTTGTGGCTAAAAATAATTCAATTTTCTATAAAACCTTTAAACCTGTGTCTAGGTGCTTCCTCTTCTCACTGTGAAACTGATCCTAATTTCACATTTCTTACCCCTTTACTGCTATTCCACCCACTGACAGTTTTTGCACGCATTGTGCTCATTCACTGTTGGTGAAAGGCTGCGCTTACAGATGGTTTAAACCCTGCTGATCTCTGCAACACTCACACAATGTTACCTCTTCCCAAACTACCCCATCTGTACCTCTGACAAAGACAGCACTTTCACTGGAGAGGCACGCAGATGGACACAGGAGAGCCCTCAGCACCATTTCTCAGCTATTAAATACTTTAATCTCGTTGCATGCTGTTACAACAATTTTTGAAGTTTCTGATTTGCAGCACAACCTTTCCCAATGCTACTCTAGCATCACCTGTGACTTCCCAATGAACAATATATGCTCCAAGAACCTTACTAACTGTCCTGAGGGTTGTGAGGACAATAATTAAAAATCAAAACCACGCGAAAATTGCTGAACAGATCCTCCAGAGAATTGTGGGTGAACATGAGCTGGGGATATGTGAACTGAAAAATTAGTTCTCACAAGACTGAGTTTTCTTGATGTTTCTTAAGCTTGTACCTCTGCTGTGCAATCACAGATGCACAAACAGGATGCGGTTCTCATACTCAAACTATCTGTGTACAAACAACTGCAATACAGATAGGGACTCAAAGGGTTGTCTTCAATTTGTTTAGTTACATAAGCAATTTTCCAAAACTGCATAAATGGAAGTTTCCTTTGCAAACTGCTTAAAAAGAAAGTTATGCAGAAAAGCCAGGAAGTAGGAACAGTACTTGGGGAAATGCAGGAAGCATGGAAATTATTAAGGGGAACACAAATTTCAGACAAACAAACAAACGAGCAGACGAAAGCTATAAATGGCTGTACCAGTGAAGGGAGACCTTTTCAGATAACTCAAGTGCCAGATGACTGTGACTGGAGATGTATGGAAGAATTTAACTTAATTTTTCAAGGCTTTTTACTGGAAAATTTCTTAGGCTCTATTATATGCACTGTTCCCTTCGTAATTATTGCACTTACTTCTACTGCTAATAATGTGCATAAATCTACTGTTTGTCATGTTCATAAAGCACTAAATAAACCTTCCCTGAAGGAAAGAAATCGCTCTGCTTGGAATTTCACTAACTTGAGGATAGAGGGAAAAGTAAGCTATTCTTAGCATATACACATCACTCCTAGTCCTCTGACATATCAGCAGTGGTTCAAGCAGAGGTGACGTGAGAGTAAATGCATATGGCACCTGCCTGGAAAGGTATCTGAATAAACACAGATGTGTCCTGACAGCTACTTGAAACATAAATACTTTCAAAGCTGAAATCCCAGTAGTGCCCAATCTGTCAATAGCCAACATCACTGCATATCTAGAAAGGCGTTCACCCAGCACTAAAAGAGGGTCATATTTGGAACAGACTAGATTAGGCACTCTGCACTGGTGATTCTGTACAACACGATCTCAGACAAAGAGGGAAGAAGGTTTACTGACTGCAATGAGAGTGGATGTTAATTTTCATTTAAATACAACAGCCTTATAGTTGGAATATGGTCAGAATGTATTGAGCGTTAAGTGGACAAGATGCTAAGTTTACATCTCATCCAAAAGGCAAGCAACTGGTATTTCTGGAACTGCAAAAAACAACATGAGAAAGTAACGTTATATTTCAGATTTTGAAACATTACTCATCCCTTTCAGTATTTAAAGCAAAAATTAGCTACCTATCACAATGCGTCAGTGGAAACAAAACAGATGAAGTGCAGAGTGAAGTACAAATCTATACATAAAAAACATTAATCATTCCTCACCTGATCTTCTTCTCCACCACCTTCTTCATCGTATTTCAGAATGTTGTCTCTCACATCATCTTCTGGATCAATCAAGAGCTGCTTTGCCTGACGCTCTTTATCACGGCGTTTCATCCATACCACAAACATTAAAACTAAAACTACATTGCAAAAAGGGAAGACACAAAACTGTATTTTGATTCTGAAGTACAGTCACAGAAAATTGTACAAATTTAACACCAAGATTTAAAAACAGAAAAAGAGCAAAAAAGCCAAGAAAGTTGGCTTTGACTGTTCTGGATGAGTCTTTTTGTTAAAAAGCAAACTTCACAGAAGGCAGCTTAAGCAAGAGATGTTTAAACTGAGTCTACTATAGGCAATTTGATTTGGAAATCAATCATATATTGAAGGTCGTAAGTCACAAATCCATCCCACATCTGCAAAATAAACTGGTCATGAAAAGTAGTAAGAAAGACCAAGCTTCATGAACCACTGGATTCAGAAGGGAATCTCCCCGTAGTGGCAAGGATTTGAAGAGATTTGCTATTTTTTCTGCTATGTCCCAAGAATGTACAGAAATCTAAACAGTTTAAGTAATTCTTAGGTTTGAACATTACCAAGCTTAGGTCACTTTGTCATACAGCTCAGTAGTCCGCGAGAACAGACCATACTGCTGTCCAAGTTTAGATTTATGATTAGAATCAAAAGGAGTCAAGGTACCTTTAATCTCAACAATTTCAAATTATACTGTTGTTTACAAACTAAAGCTTGTTAAAGAAAACTGAATTAGAAACAGAATAGAATAAATGGGAGTAAATAAATTTCTAAAACAACAGATGTGTTTCCAATTACAACCACCTTCATGGAACGAAATTCCAATGTATCCAGAATGTCAACAGAAGAAGAGTATCTTAAAAGTATTTGACAGTTTCAATACGGCTCTGTTAATTCAATACCTAACACTTTAAGAGTGTCTCCCATCAGGAAAATAATTGTACTGTGTTTGTGTACAGCCATGGGTTTAGCCACGCTCAAGTTTTTTTTTTTCCGTTGGAATTACCCCTTTCCATCATTTTGTATGTTCTGGACTGGTGCACAGCATACTCTGAGCAGATTAATCCCCTCCTTGTGTTCCACCACAGGCAGAAATCAGTTAACCATAATGTGTAGGAGAGCTAGCATCTAATTTACTACACTGGACAGACACTTAGTCATGATGTTTAGTCATTTCCCTTCCTGAAGACACTTTGACAAAATAAAATACTAGCACAGCTTTATCTAATACTTAAACACAAATACCCCGCTTTAAACCTGCATGACTTCCTGCTTCTCGGGCCTTATGTGAAGAACGGTGATGTATTACTTTCCAAAATCATCAAACAGCCTACTTATATTAATCTAAAGCACAACAGTAGTAACACCAGAGCACTCCTTAAAGGCACTGTTACTTGCTGTTTGTGGCATCAACCCACACAGGACCAGCAGCACAAGTGAGTCGAGAGGTAGGGGGACTAATCACATCTTCATCCTGGTCACTCACTGATGTAACATAACAACTACCCATGGGCATAGATGGAAAAACCTCTTTCACAGACCCACTGTAGGACTTGACTTGATCTGTCTCTCAGACTCCTAATCCTTTATCATCAGGAAGTTTTCATACTTGTCCAAAACATTAAATTAAGGAGCAACAATCCTTGGACTTGAGTTTTTTATCACTCCCCCATCTTTGTCAAGGTACATGGGACTAAAACATAATATGGTACTTGGAAATCAAAAGAGTTAAGACCAAGAGATTTATCTACTCACTGAGCAAGATGATGATACAAAGCAGAATTGCAATGATGGCACCAGTGCCCAGTCCTGCGCCAACCATTCGGTCAACATCAGTGCAGTCTCCATTTATGTCACATTGGCAAACTTTCACTTTCAGCACAGAAGTGCTAGATGCATGTGGATTTCCAGAATCTGTAATTACTATGGGCACATCGTAGATACCAGCCTCCAGGAACCTGATCCTTAAAGAGAGCTGGGCGTGATCACCTGTGTGTGAAAATAAGGCATTTGTTAAAATGTAATGTACTGCTCATGTGGGCTTAAATGAGTGTTGGCAAAAATGGCTCATCTCTGAGCTCTGAATTAACTTATTGTTCAATCCACTACACAATACTCAGGATAACAGTCTTATTTATTACTGTGAACATCTTTTCTTTCTTAAAATTTCTTGTTCTTTAAAGAACTTACACTAAGGTGCTTTCCTATTCATATTAGCCAAATTCAGGTATGTTGCAAAGTAACACCAAAGTAAAATACAGAAAAGCATATACAATAATTTCTTTAAAAAATTTTATTAAGACTTCTAAAACGTTAATTACCACTAATTCGAACAATAGTCCAATTCCTCTTAATACTAGCAGGTGTGTCAGGCAGCTCAAAGGCAAATGGGCCTGCATTTGGATCTATGTCAGGGTCTACAGCAGTGATGTTAATAGCGTTAGGCTGTAGTGTTTCACAAGTCGTGGCTTCTTTCGGATTCACTTGAGGGGCATTATCATTGATGTCCAGCAGGTATATCTGAAGTGTGCCAGTTCCGCTCATCGGGGGTATTCCTTAAAGAAAACAAAAGTGTATTGAGCCCGTTTCCAATTGGAAAGTTTCTTAACTGAAGCTATACCAACACTTTTCAATTACCATGTCCATGCGTTCACATTAGTTTTGGGATTCTGTCTTTACCAAGGCAATCTAATGCTGTCACTGCTCCTGCTAACACTCAAATTCTTACTTCTGTCCTCAGAAAAATTAGCCTACTTAGCAAAAATCAGCAGCTAACTGCAGATCCAGAGATCAGGGACTCAACTACTTTACTGACTAGACAGCCAGTTTCTCTCCAGAGACAGTCCACATCAGAGAAAAAGTTGCAGAATTGGGACTGTTTATCCTCTGTAGAAATTATTCTGTAGCTTCGAAGACGTACATCCATCCTTTACCACAAGTGTGCTATTTAAATTATTTCTAATACTGGCTTGCAGCATGCTACTTCTAGACGTTCTTGCTATCCATATCAAGTATGTGATGCTTCTGTAAACCTTGTTAAAGTCACACATTTATGTGAACGTGTGGCACTGAATTTCTCAGTGTAATTAGCAGTGGTTCTCATTCCACCCCCACCTCACCATAATCTTCCAGTTCCATTTAATTTTGTTCTCCAGAACAGAGCCAAAAGGATAGAAGTAGTTGATCTAGCTTTGTTATACTGCATCAGTTTGCAAAATTTTACCATTTGTCTTCTCTCCAATGTAAATAGTCCCAGTGTTTCAATTTTTCCCTTCTAATGTGAGAACGCTCCTAATTACATCTGCCGTCTTTCTGCTATCAGCTATGAACAGTACAACATTCTAGCCAAACTCAAAGGACAAGTTTCTGAGCAGAGACTGTTAGCTGTCATTAATAAAATGATAATGACAAGACACTTCTCCCTCCGCACTGCTGTAGTCTGAATGTGGAAAAATAAAAATAACCCTCCCTCAACACATTACTCCCCATAAAATCCACTTATGCTGTGCACTCAAGACTACTGCATTCCTGTGTAGGTTTTTTCAGTTTTCTGTAAACTTGGCTAATGTAACTAAGCCAGTGCCTTTATCCAAACTTACAAAATTATTTTTCAGCCCATTTCCTGAGTAGCTGGAAAATATACAAAGTCTGATACTAATACAGACTTCCAACTGGATGTATTCTAAGCATATCTTGTTTTCTGCCCTGCTGAAATGGAATGTCATTTTAAACACACAGAAGAAAGCTTTCTGAAAACATATACAATGTTGATACATACCATTATCAGAAGCAAGAAATGTTGCATTATACATATTGTTTTGCACATATATTGATTCTCTGTCCAAAACAGCTGTAGTAGTTATTTGTCCATTAACAGGGTCAATTTTCAGCCAGTTTGCAGGATCTGAAAGTTTTGAGTACCTGTGTATTTGATCACAAGATGCGTTATTTATTTGCCATCGTAAATATTGACAACAAAGACAATATCGGTATTTTAATTTGTATTCTAGACACATTTTTGGAATTTGGAGACAATATTTCAAAAATTTCCATTTATTAAGCCTTTTCACTAAAATTCTTGAAAACACCTATTACAAACAGTCCTGCATTTAGATTCTTGAAGTGCCCTGCCATGTAAGTTGTCATGTAACTGGAATAAATCATATAATTACAGCAAACTATATAACATTCATTTTCAGACTCAATTGAAGTATTTCATTAAGGATTCCTCTTGCTTGTTCTATACCTACAGAGCTGTTCATACTAACTTATCAGAGCTCTGCAGGCAGGAGAGAGGTAAAAATGGATAAAGAGTACTAGAGTAGCACTAACTGGTGTTATTCTAGCACTTCCAATATCACTTACTTAATTTTTTTAGAGGCCCTGGTTTTACTGCACGCTCATCTTAATTTGAAAGAAGACTGTCTTTCAAAATCATCCTTCTATCTGATAAATTTGCCCTTTGACATTTGTCAAAGGTAAGCTATCTTAGGCCATTAAAAATGCATATACCCTTAAGTTCTCATGCTCTCGTGTCTGTCATGGTTATGTCCAGAAATGGGCAAAGTGTCAGCAGCAAGCCAAAATTAAGAGAAAATAAAACTGTAAGAACCTTGATTTTGAAAAGCAGGACAGAAAGTAAATTCTGGAGTTTCCTCCCCAGGAGCTAGAAAAGCTGTTGGATAAGCTAGGAACCTGAGTTCTGGCCCAAGGCTAGTTGCTGTGCCTTAGCTTTGCAATCAATGACCATGTTTTAAATGACGGATGTGAAAGCATGTTTTAAGATTTCCATGTTTTATCCTCTTCATCCCTCTCATTTAGCACAGTGTTAAACATCTGACAAATTATGATCAAATTATCATCATAGCTATCAGTACAAAAGTTCACAGATGGACAACAGCACTTTGTACTGCTGTAGAATAAATGAGAAGAAATTAAAATCTGGTCAACAATCTGACATGGTTTTGCTGTTGTGTCAAAAATTACTGATTGATTTAAATTGCAAATGCTCTTAGTTCACACAAGCACATCTGCTCTGACTGAATTTGCTGGGATGCCATATATACTTTAACACAGGTGTGTAAATTCATTCTAAAATTCTAAAATAAAGTGGGATTTAGCCTTAAATGATGACCCAGTTTACACATCTACGAATGCTGGTCAGGTCACCTTCTCTACAGCCAAAAATCCCTTTAAAGAGAGCTGCACAAAAGCTACAGAAGGTACTGGTATATCTGTGTGCTGTGGTAAAAGCAGTCATTTCATGTGCAGTCTCTTTGCTCCTCATCCAATCTATAACACAGATATAACTCCAGTTGTGAAATAACTGCAAAATGTTTGTACAGACCTTAGAGAGGTTTGCTGCATGTAACGGTCTGGGTCTTGCGCCGTGAAAGTTGTCAACACACTACCAGCAAGTAGCCCTTCTTCTTGACGTACATGCTTAGGGTTTGGAACAAAATATGGGCTCTCATTCACATCAATGACAGTGATAGACACAGTTGCTGTTGACTGAGGAGGATGTTGAATCCCCTTAGCCAGAGGCACTTGATTTTCCGCAGCTACAGTAAGTACAAACATCCTGTTGGTCTCAAAGTCAATAGGCTGGGAAAAGCAAAGAGCAGCGAGTGTTAACATTTACTCACAACAGTGAGGGATACACATAATAACACTTTTACTTTAAAGCACATTTTTAAATATTACCTGTACTGCTTTTCTCAAAAAAGCAAAGAGGCTAAAGAGAACACAATCAACGTAACACCTCAACATGAGGTTGGGTTGGGGTTTTGCTTAGCAGCAGCAGCAGCAGCTTTGAAATCAGATCAGCTAGAAACATTCTCATTCTTTGATTTAACTCACTCTGGTACTGCCATTAGGGGTAATTGAGGAAAAAAGCAGTTTCATCAGAAGACCACGTAGGAACTCCCAGCTTTCTGCCAGGCACTCATGTGAGCAGCTGTGCCTCCTGAGGAGCTCTCCTGGGGAGAGAAAGCTGCCTCTTTCTATTATGAGGATGAAGGTTTCCTTCAAGCAAGATCATGATCATACCTAGCCCTACAGATCAGAGATTCTCATGCCCTTCATGATTCACTAGAAAGACTTTGTAATCCTAGATAATCCCATTGCTGGTATACCTACAGCTCCCATCTTCACAGTCCAGACAACCTTCAGTTTGAGGACTTCCTTACTGAACTAGAAGTCCAATTTAAGTCTGAGCAAAACCAGCTTGAGACTAGAGTTCCTCTGTTGTGCTGCATAGGGGTGAAGCATTCCCCAAGACTCGATTCGCTTTAGTACTTTGCACTGTACTACTTGTGCATATTCTAGACTTGAGGGAACCCTGCACCTTACAGGGGCAGCTGGCACGTGACAATATGAAGTCAATGACAAGAGATAGTCCAATTTTCATTACAGGTTGACAGATCAACTCATGGCACTGCCAATAAAAACTGTAGGCAGGCTTCCAAACTCTTCTCATGTCTGTGTGCTCAAAGGAGTGCTGCTGGCCAGACTGCAGATCTGCCAGGCTGATTTTGCTAAGCTGTTTAAGAGCCTCTGATTCCCAATGGTATAGCTGGCCCCCTTCTGAACAGGCCCATCGTTCCCTTGCATTTGTATTCCAATGAGGCTCCCACATGCTGCTACTCTGTTGTTAAACCAGGTCAGATACCAGGTGAAATACTTCAGCAGTAGAAGGGAGAGAATTTGTTAAAAATAAATTTGTGAGTCACTAAAGCTGTATTAAACAGGTTAGAGATTTGGAATCTTAAGTTTGCTTCTCTTTATAATAGTTTGGTTTAATGTTAGCATTTTTAAAATTCACTTTTCCAGACATTTTTAGTTTGATACCATTCCTAGATCTAAAAAAAAAAATGCTTATGTGCTTAATAACAAAGCCCAGACACTGACATAATTCTTGCTGGAAGACTGCAAAAATTGGTACCTCTTGGGAAGTGCAGTTAAAAAACAGTTCTTAAAAAACAAAACAAAACAAAACCCACCTAGTGTGAACTACCACTATAGCTGTACAAAAATTGTATCTTTTTCTCACTTAAGATACTGAGAAAATTAAAAAAAATAAAAAGAAGAAAGGAAAAAAAAAAAGGTGAATGTTTTAATTTCCAAATGGAAACACCGGCATTTCACACTTGGCTTCATAAGTGGATCAGCCAAAAGCAGAACAGGCCAACTCAGAGATGAGACACTTATCAGAGGACCATGATGAAAGGTGGCTACTGGCTGGCAAGTTTAATTATAGAAGCACATTGTTATTATCACTTGAAGTAAGTCACCCCTCAACACAGCTGTGTTGGCTAGAGAATGGAGACAGGCAGGTTATTCCATAAAAGGTATCTAAATGAGGTTTTAAAAATAGCCAGTCTTTAAAAAGCCTCTTGTAGAAGTAGCCTCCCACCTATCGCTTTTTCCTTTCTGATTGTGCCTTGACTGCCTGTATCTGTTCCTTAATGGGAACATGTTGACATAAAACCCACAGACAACAAGCATGACTACTAATGGAGGCCAGGAGGTAGGAAGTTGTGCCTTTTACACAAGCTACAAAGTAAATGCTTTTTCACAGGCTCATTCCTATCTTTCAGCAAATAAAGCTTCAGAACCTGTCATTTTCAACAATCTAGCCTGATTTTTAAAACTGATCAGTTGGAACACTACAGATAGCATAAGCAAGGAAATGCTCCATGAGATGGATAGTTTACTTCCACAAGACTGACTGTGTCCATCCATTTTACTTTCCAACCTCAGGAGTTCGCATTTCTCCCCCTTTTCTTCCATCCCCCGCATTTCTTCCATCTCTGCTTAATTCTCTGAAGTGCAAGCATCTCTTACCTTCACAACAGTCACCAGCCCATCATTGCTATTGGGATCAGTCAGGATGGTAAATCGACCTGTTGGGTCTCCTCCGGTCATTCGGTACAATGCATTCCAGGCAGGCGTGTGGGGCTGATCTTTATCCGTTACCGTCAGATTCGCTACAATCACATCCACCCTGTTTTCTGGCACTTCCCCATAGAACTGCAGAAAACAAGAAGGCATTTTACCTCAGCTGCAGAAGCACACAAGAGCCATGCCATACTGCACATTCATCAACATTAGGGAATGCATCTCTCCTCACTGGAGCTCTGACAATTTATCTAACAAAGTTTACCTGAGGCCACCCAGAAAACCGATGGTTTGATTCACTTGTCAGCTTTTGCCTTTTGGCCTAAGCACAATACCGCATCTAAGGGATGTATATTCTGCACGTATTTCAGTTCTGCCTGCCAGTACACTATTTAATAAGTAATAAATATTTACTGTCTGAGAATATAATGAGAAAAGCAGGGAAAGGTTATAAATATGCACATCCTTCAGTTATTCCCACCCTGTACTTACAGTCATGGCGGTGAACTCTGGAGGATTGTCATTGACATCTGTCACAGTGATGACAGCAGTTGCTGTGTTTGAAAGACCATATGTTGGGTTTCCTTCCATGTCCGTAGCTTGAATTATTAATGTATATTGTTGCACTTTCTAAAACACAAAATGACATCAACATCGGTTTTAGGCAAAACTAACATTACCGTAGGACAGCAGGTGTTTCTGAAACTGCACTTTGCTAAACAACGGAGTCTATCATACTGTTTATTCTAGTTAGCATCACCCAAAATGACAGGAGCAAAGTTTGTGCCACAGGAATGGAGCACCAGGCTGCATCTAGCTTTATTGCATTCCTGTTTCCTCAATTATCACTGTCATGAGGACATACTGCCTGCTTCCTACCCTTAAAATCAAAAGCACTTTATACAGTTAATGCTGTTATCACAGATTTAACAACGTCTTTCATCCAACAGGGAAAAAAACAAGAGCGCAGTTTATATTAAAACAGGGTAAGTCCTCAAAGGCATTTAAGAGAACTGAGCCAAGGCAGGTTCGTTGGCCAAACAGCCACAACTGCCAAGCTTTTGTTTTAGCCAAGCCCAAGTATAAAACTGCTGTTGCAATGTCTTGCGATTGCTATGGAAACCCAAGATGTCAAGGCTAACCGAGAGGAGTAGTAAGGGCACTAGAAGAAAGAGGGAGGGAACAACCGCACAGGAGATTTCCATAAATGTTAAACACCCTGGTCCAAGATGGCCTCCAGTCCCCTCACTCCCCCTCCTCCCCGCCCCTGGCACTGCGCATGCCATCAGTAATGGCCCTCAGAGCTCAGCTGGAGCTGGCCCAAGGCTCCCTCCAACACAAGAAATGCCCAGTGGAGACCTGACCTCAAACTGTTTAGCTGCTTAAACCAAAGTTAACGAGGTAAAGATTTTTTTTTTTTGGTAGAGTTGTCGAGAAGTTGATTTTAACAGTTTCTACAGTGAAATGCAAATATTGTGTATCTTTTTTTCACTTATCAGTTCAGTTTCCCAGCTTGCAGAGAGCTAGGTGTTATCATTCAGTTCTTTCCAAAAGGAAATGCACAAGCATAAGGAGTTGCTATTACTTTGAAATATCACTTTCATGAATGGTTTACCAACACTGGCAAAAAACCTTCTGGCAAAATAAAAATACTTCGAGATAAGTCTATTCTTTTTTTCCCCCACTCAGTACCTTATTTTCTCCCAGTACTTAAAGACTGGGGTGTAAGACAGATGACTTTTCATGGAAGCCCTTTACAAAAAGGAAGTATGGGCATCAACACAAAAAAATAAGCAAGGACAACTGCACTGATAATGTCAAATTTTCAAACTTTGGCCAGACACTATGGCAGACATTAGAGATTGCACACGTCCAAGCAGCAAAGATGAGCCATTGAATAAAAAAAGCTTTTAAAATAAGCTGTATGAATCTTTATCTCCCACTGAAAATGCTCGTGTCCTCTTGCACAAAGTAAACCTTACAACACACCCCAAATGTGTATCACTATATATGCACCCCGCGGTTCTTTAAAAAAGCAAGACTAATATTTTTTATACAGAAGTGTAATATATATGTTTAACAATGCATAAGTCTGTATACTAATTCTAGCTTGAAAAATAAACTTGCAAAGTGACCCCTGAAAGACTTAGAAAACCCCCTATCCTAAAGGTTTCCTTCAGTGACACCAACAAGCAGCAGCCACAAGAGAATCAAAGAAACACTTCTACAACTTTCATCCAGGAAAAAAATATGTACTTTACTTATTGTGAAGCAATAAAATCTAGAGCAGCATTGAAGAAAATCTTGCAGCCAGATAATTCTACGTTATTGAAACAGCAGGTGCTTCTGATTCATCTGGGTCTTAACGTATTGATCCCAAGAAGCAAATTTCATTAAGGAAACTCCGCTATTATTACATGGAGACTCAACTTCTGTACAGTCTTCTTATTTAATTCCAACAGATGAAGCACACTAGAAACTGCCCCCAAAAGTGCCCCAAAAGACAACATATATGTGGTTTTACTTGTTTTTCCCCCTTCCCAGCACTCACATACAGACAGCCGCTAGGAATGAAATTTCAGAAATCAACAAGCATACAACTTTCCAAGCATGGGGAAATTGGGGAAGGTGGCTCTCCTCTTTTGACTGCAGGTTGAGAAGCAGCCAGGAATAATCCACGGAGTGTGTGTCAGCAGCCTGCACCAAGACTTTGCAGCAACACATCCAAAAACGAACTGGCAGCTTCAAGAAAGAATGCAGACCTCATCAGGTCACATCTTTCCACTTCAACACAGGCCAAATAAAAGAGCACTCCACTGAATTAACCTCACCTGAGGAAGGAATGTCAGTGTGTAAATTTAAGTACCCTGCCTGACTTCTTCGGCACCTCCAGCAGTAAGGTAGATGTTTTAATGCTGAAGTAAATTCCACAGCAGTAGCAGAAGAAATAAGAACAGCTGGATCTTATGAAATACTGTCTTTTGCGATAGCGAGTGAAAGATTTCTGCTGCCTTGAGCTGAGTCCCCTACCTAAGCAACTCTCCTCCTCTGCATATTAGCATGGATAATGCATTGTGCATGTTAACCTAAAATACCAGCAGATAAGGAATGCTATCAGAGGAAAAACTTGTTTTTTCTCTCTCTCTGAACTACACTTATGCTCCCATAAATAATGGGCCACATAATTTAAGAATTTAAAAGTGTCTGGTATTTTATGAGCCTAACTGGAGCTTTAGAAAGAGAGTCAAGACTTAAGAGAAAAGGGCAGAATGGCAGAAGTGGGTAGCCCAGCTGAGGTTCCTGGACAACAAAGAACCTTGTGCAACAAGGCATTCCCAAGACAGATCTGGCTTTCTAGACTCTGGGTCATTTTAACTTAATTGACTTCCACAAAACGACTCAGGAAATTAAGGAAGCAGAGCAATGGCTTGGGAAGGAAACCATTTCATCTCATATTAGTCTAATTTAATATTTGAACAATTTAACATTAATCATTAATATTCAACATGTGCAATAAATGTTTATAAATACTCATTTGGGTATCAGTGCAGTGATCCATCAGGCAAACTGATGGAAAATGACAAGGCTTCTCCAGCTGTTAATGTGAGGGTCTAAGCTCCAGACAGCTGGTTTCTTCCAAGTCAAATCACTCCGATACAGCTAGTCACTGAGTAATAAAACTCAGAGTTATCATTATGTCCTTCTGAAAGTTCACCTGTCAAAGATGACCAAGGGATTTTAAAAACAAGGGCAAAGCTGCCCATCATTCTTTTAATTTAATGGAAGAATACTGTGAAGTTCAGGGTTTTCCTTTCCTCAAATCCATCCTCTTAAAAACCAACTTAAACAGAATGAATGTTAATAAAACTTCAAAAATTAATTGCAGTATCTAGCAGTCTGTTTAGCTTTTCAAATCTACTGATTGCCCCTTTCAAACAGAAATGCATCAGAATATTAATATCCAACCCAGAGCATCAGAAAGAATTTTTGTTCTCCATTTTAAATAAGTATAAGCAAACAGCTAAAAGCTGAATGGCAAATCCAGTTTAAAAAAAACCTTCAGATTTAATGAGCTAAAATGAGGTTAGTAAAACAGAAGTTAAACAAGATGTGTTGAAGTAAGATTTGTTTAGATTTTATAGTTTGTTTATAAAATAATGCTTATGCCTTGTGAAGTTTTCAAGTGGTTCAAAAGCACAGTTGGTCCATGTGACATAACTGGAATGGGGAGGCAAATATTTTTATTCCCAGCTCACAGATGGGTGAATCAGAGCAGAGGATCTGGCACCCTCCTCCTCCAGTGGTGGGCACAGTGAAGAACTGTCTAGACAGAAAGGGACCTGCCCAGCATGCAGGCAGGTCAGATTTATTATTACTTTTTAAAAAGGTTTTGAATATGTGTCCAAGCCTTGAGATAATTCTCTATCTATGCAGTTTCCAATATCAACTGGTTTATTTCTTAGAAATGCACTTTTCAAATTTTAAAAATGGTAATATTTTTCCTAGTTTATTTTACTAAGTTACTGCAAATTTATCAACACAGCATCCAGAAGATTTCAAGTATTTACCATCTCTCTGTGAAGAGCCAGGAAGAGGACAGAAACTATCCTGGAGCTTCCAAAATAAATAAAATGTATAGCAAATTTCTTTTCCATCTTCTCTTTGCCTATAAAGCTCAGCAAGAAGACAGGGCTGGAGCTGAGAAACACCTCTCATATCAGCACCCAGGCCAAGAATCTGAGGTCCTTATCTGCATCACTCTGTTTCAGCGTACACCTGTTCCTTAAAAGCAAACAGGTTTTTGAGACAAGACCCTTTTCACAATCCCACAGAACTGAGAGTGACCACATGTACAGAAGATGTGGGTCTCATTTCCAACCCCATCCTAATTTCCTCTTTTCTAGGGAGAAAGTTCAGACCAGAGAGGGGGAGAGAGAAGAGCATTCGTAAGTTACTAGTAAAAAATGTGCTTCTTCACACTATTAAGAACAACCCAGCCCGTAGGATTAAGACATGCCATACCTCTCTGTCAAGCCCAGCTGCTACAGTGATAATGTCACCAGTCTCGTTGTTGATTGTAAACATGTTTGGAGAGGGGCTGCTCGGGGCCTGTGACAAGATTCTGTATCTCAGCATCCCATTCTGGGCATTGGGATCATCAGCATCGATGGCAGTAACGGTCATCACGTAGGTTCCTAGCAGCGGGATACATAATTGATGTTATATAAAGAGTTTACTCAGATTACACAAGATCACTTACAAGCAATGGTCAAAGCATGTATTTCTTTTGGTAAACTTTGCACATTCCTTCTCTTACTTATAACAAACTGGGTAAACCTAAGACTCACCAAGAAAGTAATTAAAATACATAAGAGGAGATAAAAATACTTCTGTGTTTATAAAATATCAGATTTGCTTATAACTGAAGAAGGTCCATAAACAATGAAATCCTACAACTCTGCCATAAATAACATTTCTGTAACAACAGAGCTCCTCATGTTTAGATAAAACCATTATTAATTGGGCCAAAGGAAATATACTTGATTTTCAGAATTGGTGCACATAACTGATAGTGATTGAAAATAGATGTAAATAATACTCTTTCAAAGGTCTCCGAGACGCATGTTCTTTCCATCTCAAATGCCAAGTCAACACTGCAAAGTGAGAAAACACGTTTCTTGTGCTAACCTTTCTAAAAAATTCATTTTGCACTACTGACAAATTAAGAAAGTGGTTTCAGCCATAGTGCAAACTCTAGTCTGAGCCGATGAGAATTTTAATGAGATGTGAACAACATTTAGAGTTTTCTTGAGAATTCAAATGAAACTGTTTTATTTCAAATCCCTTTATTTCCAAAGCCTCTGAGATTCAGAACTAGAACTGGGTCTGCTGATACTTCGGAAGTCTTTTATACCCTGACCTGTCAACTAAATGAACATCAGTGGCTATCATGAACATAACTGTAAGAACAGTGACACTATAAATAGGACTTCCTAAAATAGGAGCCTAAAAGTTACATTCTTAAAGCCTACTCTGTTTTAGTTTAGGTGCATTGTAATTTCTTTAGGAAATTAATCGCAGCATGCTAAAAAGTGAATTAAAAGGTGAAATGATAAGATGGTATCTGAAATTTTGCTCATCACACTAATAAGGTGCCTTCGAAGGTGCTAGAAGGTCTGGAGGCACACCCTTCCTCATCTTCAAATTGTTACTGCATACCTTTCCCACACAAACACACTTTGAAAGCACATGGAGTACCTGGCTTAGATCCTTCAGGGACTGTCCCATTCCAAACCTGGTGTAAGAATTCAGGTCTATTGTCGTTCATATCAATGACATTGATAACAATGTCGATAGGATTTTCCACCTGGTTTCCATTTACATCCACTGCGTGCGCTCTCAGCTGCAAAAATCATTAAAGTATTAGAATCTGCACAACAAACAGGCACAAACAGATACAGTCATGGTGGAAGGAAGTTTCAGGCCAGACATTTTTAGCTCAGTGTATTTTGCTATCTGCCACTGCCCCCTCATATCGACCATTTGAGTTTTCAGGTTGCTAATGGCACTGCTGTTCAGACTTCTACACTATTCCAAGTTGCACACTTACTTCTTTGATTTGCTGAAAATTATTTTGAATCCTGTCATTTTGATTATCAATGCCTACTGTCATACATGTATCTGTTTTTAAATAGTAACTGTTAGAAAACAGACTGTAGAAATATGCAGATTTATATCAAACAGATAGCAACTTATTAACAAACCATAGGGAATGAACACCAGCATCACTTCAAAAAATTCTTCACTGATGTTATGGATACTGAATAGACATGAATGCATAGGAAAAGAGTATAGAACAGATTCGTGCTACCTGCACCACCAAGGTAAGGTTTGTGATAAATCACTGTCAGCCTGGAATTTCAGTATGTTTACTAAAATTAAGCTAAAGTTTATGGACCGAGTTTCAAAGATACTGAGACACTTACTTTTAATGCCCCAATTGTCAAAAAAAACTGAGTAACTACCTTTGACAATCAGGTTTACCTAAATCATCTTAAATTGGACAGTCGAAAAAAAGGAACACAGTACTTTCTGAAAATTTAAACCTATGTATCCAGGCCAGAGCCTGGCAATTGCTAGGCAAAAGAGCAACTTTCTCCTATAGCAGTCCTGCTGA
>NW_010183629.1:85279-105687 GCF_000695765.1 Mesitornis unicolor
ATGTACATGTGTATACATATGTATATATACATACACACACAAACACGTATCTTCTGGCTACAAACTTATTAGAAAGAAGCAAGAGGGCATTGTTAACTCACCACTCTGGAAACGACTCATATAAATGTAAATTCCTAAGTCAGTAAGTCTTGAATTGCCAATGCCAAACTCTCAGTAAAAACCAGCGCTGTTGTTCTCTTGTGAGAGCCAACCCCCACTACCTCCCCCCAGGTGCCTCCTGCTGTGCCCTCTGTTCGGGAGCAGCACTCAAAGGGCTTCCCGGAGTGCGAGGCAAGGAGTGCGTTAAAAACCATAACATGCTGGAAACTCTCTCCAGGAGCTGAGCGACTTCTGTAACGATTTCAGCGTTGTCTCTCAAAAGCAGAGACAACTTCAGGTCACAGCCTGACCTCCCCCTTCCTTCAAACCTTCCTTTTCCACTGATACTGGAATCTGTGGTCTACTTTGTCAATTTCTTTAGAGCAAAGAATATAATTTTCATAAGCTGACAGATCTAATTTACAGTTCCATTAAAATGCTTAGATTTGTCCCTGAAAATGAAAATTAGTAGGTTATTCTTCCCATCTATTTCTCAAATCACAGCTGCTGCAATTCTAATAGCAGTCACGTTCTAATTGAAGTTGCTGAATTAAAAGTAAACTTTTGAAAAAACATACAATACAGTCGAGACTGTGATCAATGGCCTGTATTTGAAATATAAACTACAGTATCCATGTTTTAATCTTTAAAAATAACTTTATCTAAATACATTTAACCACTCATTACGCATGTTAATGTATTTAAGCTGCTTAGACATAGTATGAGTTAGCCTTAGTAAGTACAATAAATACAAATCTGCTACAAACTCTTCAAATCATATCTCATAGAAGACTAAATGTCATGTGCAAGTCATGTTTGAAGCAGATGTTAATCTTCAATTTGATAATCTGATTTATGGAAAATTAAACTCTTACATGAAAAGAAGCAATTTGCTCCCTGTCCAAAGGCTTTGTCACAGACAGCTGCCCTGAGATGGGGTTGATGATGAAGATGCCTGTTGGAGGTTGGTCAGCTCCTGGGCCGGTCACACTGTACCGCAGCGAGAGGCTTTTATCACGATCAGACCTAATCTAGGTGTCAAAAAAGATGTTTACGTTAGTTACAACCAACCAGTGAATGGGACTGTCGCTGAGACAAGCAGCACCTCTTTTTTCTTTATTTTTTCTATCTTTAAGCTAAACCTGTAAAAATAGATATTCTGGAAATGGTATAAAGTTAGTATAAAGCTTCAAGTTTTCAACTGCATTGTCAGAAAAATTGGTCAATGAATTTTAAGGAACATAAAAATATTCCTGCTAACCAAAATAAATAAGTATTCTTATTTATTAGTATTGTTTAGACACAAAAAACCCCATATACTATAAAACTACATAAGAAGTCGTCTCATTTGTTTTTTCACCCCTCCTGTATCTTCTCAGACCAAACCTACAAACTCTCTTCCGCTACTGCCAGTAACCCAGTAGAAACTCGGTGGTTTTGTTTAAAGACTGAACTTGAGGCTCACCTTCTTAGGAAAAAAATAAAAGGCAGTGCATCGCTGAGGACCAGGTGAATCACCAGCATGTGCATCAATAGAGCAGAGCAAAACCATATCCCATCAACTTGGGCTAAGGCTCTACCAATTCCAACAAACTGATCATGGCCAAGTGGTACCATGGTTGGAAGCTCTCTCCTGTGCTGGGCTCCTGCAGAGTCCCATGGAGCATCCAGTGTCCTCCCTCCATCAGATCCCATTGCCCCCTGCCTCCTGGTGCACTCTTCCTCCTGCTCACCCCCACATCTTTCCCCAGGTACAAAACTCCAGTGCAGGAGACTGGAGAAGTCCTGAACTGGCAGAGATCCTCTGTAACCACCCAAGGAACTCACCTCAGCAGTTACCACCTGAACCAAGGTCACCTTTCACCAGCACAGGAGCATAGGGACAGCTTAAAAAAAAATAAACCTAGTGAATTCAGCCCATCATGCTATGCAGAGGTAGCAACAGAAACCAGCCCAAAAGACTCTGATAAACATCTGGACAATGAACCAGACATCATTTACACAAAATCTCTTCAAGAGCTCTCTGAGGGATGCTGAAACCACATTTCTATTAACTTCCTTACCCTAACTAATTCCTGTGGAAAAGGTCCTCTGGAATTTTCTGGTAGGTTGATTGGAGGAATAACCCAGTCTCTCTTCTGCCTCTTCAGAGGGCTGCTGTGCTTGTAATGTTGCCATGGAAATATGAGGTCTTCAATTTTCTTTTGGTCCTTTCCCAGGTGCAAGATAAAACGAAGCATATGTTAGAAGCAAAATTACCAGTAGACGTTATAAAATAACTCAGATGCAATTTCATAATTGACTGAAAGGCTGTCATTGCTCTGTGTACATAGGACTGTTTTATTTGCATCCACAGTGCAGTATGAAAATAACCAACATTATTTACAACTGCACAGCAAAATCTTAAGAACTCTTTGTTTCCTTATTCAAGTTGGAAGAGAAATGGAATTATGAACCATTTACAGCATGGCACTACTGTGTAAACTATTCGGCACCTTCTGAAAAGTAGTTAATATTTTGCAGAATTTAATAGTATGCTTTTATGTATTTCTCATTAGCTAGAACTTCAGTTCAGGTAATGTGCTACTGTACATTAAATTTAGATCTGAGTGTGCTAAAATATAATTTAATTTCCAAGAGAAGTTTAATACATACTGGTAAGGAATGTCTCAAATATTTATGACCCTATTAAATCCCATAGAATTAATGCTGTAATTATTTTAAACCTATGTCAGCCATGATGGATGCAGTAGATGACCCACTTTACACATTGGGCATTAATCTCTGCTGGGTGTCAACATTCCTCTCATATTCCCTTCTGTGTCTGCACTCATTTCAGCCTTTGGATGCCATGCGAGCTTGCTTAAAGGTGCAGGACAGGATGACAAAAATGTTTTCCAAATCTTTTAAGAGAAAAACTTCTTTTTAATTAAATCTAATCCAATATGCCACAGAATAAAACCAGATGCCCAACTGAAGGCCAGACTCCACCACTCCATGTTCTGCTGATGGCAAGGATGCCTGAACTCGATCTTTGGAAAGAACAGAGCATACCCTGGCATACCTAAGCATCTGCTTTCTTACTAGACTTTTACAGACAAAATGACAACATTTCTTTCGTTAAAAACTTGCCTTAGAAGATTTAAAACAATAATCAAGTAAGCAAACAAAAACCTAAGCATTACACAGCTCTGGTCTCCAGTGTGTTATCAGAGAAAAAGTCTTGCATAACCACACTCTGCATTTTGACATTACGCTTAAATCTTTAATGTGTACCTATTATAGGTATGTTAATCTATGAATAAATTTTGTTCTTTATTTGTAAACTAAGCACTTTATAACAGAAGGCAAGAAACAGCAGGCTGCAAGCAATGTAATCTAACAGGAAAGACCTAATATTCTTTTCTCAAAGTAAACACATCGTTATTTGTATACTGCCGAGTTTGACTTTTGTTACAGTACTTGGTTTATCCTATGGCAGCTTCCAGCAGAGGGAGACTATCTTCCTTACCAAGTAGAGCCGGAATCATGAATAATTTACAATCCCCATTTGATTATGAAGGGACAAGACAAAGCCAATATTCCCTGCCAGAAATGCTTTCCTACTACTGCTGTAAATCTACAGCTCCCATCTAATAAACGTGACTGATGCATTCTAGCACAAATTTGTTTATTTTGTGGTTATATTTAACCGCTTGAATACATACTATAATACTTTCAAGCAATTTAAAATAAAGAAATTACCGTGTCCGACTTAAATTCAGGTATAAATCTCAAACTATACAAACAAAAAGCTCAAACATAAATGAATCCTATATACTTAAACAGGCATGCCTTTTCATGCCTTAGCAAAGCTATGGAAAAACAGGCTATAAAAACATTCCTCCTGAGGCTCCAGCTTTGCATGCATTAGTTGTCCATTAATAAAATGTTTCATGGAGAGGTACATCACAGAGAGAACCAAATCCCTAATTTTAGGCCTGTTTGCGGAGACAGATTTATACAGGCTTTGTTTAGTTGCTGGTTTACCTTTTCTGTAGCCCCTGCGAAGGCTGGCTCAGGGGTCAGCTTCACTCTCATTTGCCATTCTTCCTTGGTTTCCTTGTCATGAGCCGACACGACAAACTCTGTGGGCTCTGCTGAAAGTTGAAAGCTTCGCTCCGCATAGACCACACCATCCTCACCTACTCTGAAATCCTCTGGCTCACTGCTTCCAAAGTGTATTTTTTTGCTGTCATCACAGCTTCGAAATCTCACTGTAAAACAGACACAAAACAAAGAACAAAGTGTGAAAAAGCAGCTCACTTGAACTCAGTGTGACATAAAATGCATTAAGAACAAATACTCAAAACCAGAAAGACTTAACTTGTTGCTGGTGTTATCATACGCAATTAGGAGTTAAGACTAGTATACTTTAGGGGTCAGTACACATAACAGCGATGTCCTCTTGTGGACTGCTAGGCAGAGTTTTTAACCCTAGATAGTATGCCTCCCTCCCAAAGATCCACATCCTCACCTCCAGCAAGAAAACCGTTTCCCTCCACCTCCTACACTACATTTCAGTAGGTCTCCAGTGGAACGGCTGCAGAGGTTTGCACCTCAAGCCTCACAAAGATCCAGTCAAGTAATTTCATCAAAAACACTCAACAAATTTAATTACGCTGCAACCATAGCCACAAACACAACTGTGCTTCCAGCGCCCTCTCTGTCAGCAAAGGTAAGGCAGAAACCCAGAAGTCTGTTAAGAGATTAACTTCTGTGCCCAGCTCAGACTGTGATTCAGCTGTACCATCTCAGGTAGCTCAGTCATGAGCTGTGGTCTGAGTTTCCTCATCTCTCATCTACAAGACGGAGGCAGCAGTAAATACTTATCTCACAGTGAAAATCTGAAGTTAAAGACTTCATTTTTATTTTTTTTCCAAAAAGGTATTTCATGTACTACACATGTCCATTCATCTACTTAGGAGTTACCTATTCTTGTTTAATTCCACACCCCTCCTTTTTGTCCTGTCTGAAAGATGTATATTGGAATAAGAAGCCGGTAGAACTGACTCCATAGATAACGATGTGAACTGCACAAAACAGAACTGATAACAGTTCTTTACCCAATTGCTTTCACTACCACTTATCTTCTGGTTTACTGCAAATAATAGTAGCCAAAAAATGAAAGTGTGCTTTTATAACCTATGATCATTCTTTAATGTTTCCAAACCATTATGAAATATTTTGATTGTATGGGCAACAGAAGTGCAAAACATCATTATGAAGGCTGTTCTGAAATGCTCATAGCAAAGATGAAGATGAAATGAGGCTTTATGCCTCATTTCAGTTATTGGACTTTTTGTATTGTGCTAAACCATGCACAAACTATTTAGGTTCAAAACCTAAAGGTCCCTCTCAAGAAAAATCACTACTAAGTGTCATGCATCATATGTTTTCTTCTGTAATGCACTGTTTCCAGGAAGGTACTGAGAAGAAGAATCACACCTTTTTGTGTTTGAATTTCAAGGATTGAGCTGAAGTTCAGATGACATATGAAATTTGTCTTCTTACTGCACTCTTTCAGTTATCCAGAAGCCCCCTTTGCCCTCTCCTAACAGAAAAGACTCTACAAAATACTTCTTTTGAAAGGGTCCATCATGTACAAAAAAGAGACAAAGCACAGCACTCCTCAAAATAAATGATAAAACGTCAACCTTCTTAATACTGATCTTGCTGGGCTGGGCAGAAACACTGCTCTTTCCAGAAAGCTCACAGAGTTTGAAGGTCTCCCTCTGTGAAATGCCAGCCTTACCTCGGGGAGAAGAGCATGCCATGTCCCACAAAGCACTAAACCCAGGAACAACAAATCTGCCTGGGTAAAGGGCTGAAGCCTCACTGCTAGGGCTCCATCCTTGCAGATGTTGCCTCAGGTCTTCCTCATTAGCAGTGAGAGTGCTTCACTGAAATGCTAATAAATACTCTGCCTCAGGCTTAACTTTTCAGAAATATTACTCTCAAGGCAAGCCTTATTGCTTCTCAAGTCCATCCTAACTGCTCCATAAAGTACAACTGACTTCCTTTCCTATGGATCTAGAGCCTACGGGTTTGCAAGATTTGGAGAAGGTGACAGAACCTCTGGTTTGTTGTTCACGTGGGAGGAGAAAATGGGCAGGCAGAAGGTCCAGCTCCCAGATGTTGACCAACCCAGTGATCTCTCAGCCCTTTTCAACACCGAGTCTCGCAGCTTGAGTCAGCTTTTGGTGACGGTATGCAGAGACGCAACAGCCAACTGAGAAAATGCATGATTCTAAGCCAAGGCTACAAAGCTACCCATTAAAACAACTACACCAGTACCCAGAAATCATTACCAGAGTCCTAATTCTGTAATTCTGATTAGCCAGCCTTCAGAGCTGGATATTCTGTATTGTTTAGCACAAAGAGTTTACTCAAAAGTCACTACATCTCATGATTTAAGAACTTAATGACTGGGACCACCAAACAGTGTTGCTCATACGTGGGTTCAGAGGCACAGACCACACATACCCCAGACACGGAGAACGCTGGGCCTTCTCCAAGCATCATCTCTGTTCACAAACAAAACTCTCCATTAGAAACAGTTCACATTAAGAACCTAAGGAAAAAACACACACCCAGCAGTACATCCCAGAGCTCTGTGCCTCTGCTGACCTCTCATCTCAGCTACAGCTGCTCTCTAAATCTGCTCTTCAAGAGTGTCTTGACCGAAAGGATGAAGAACGACCCGGGTTCACCTCTGGCTCTTCTCAGACTTACTTCTGAGAAGTAGGGAGTGGGAAAGCGGACAAATATTAATCTAAACTTTGATCCTTTCTGTTGTTCAAAAAGGTGAAACTTGAAATGAATATTACAGTCCAAAAGAATAAGATATCATAACGATATTTTATAAAAATTATTTCACAATTATTGCACAGTAACATAATCTATTCGTTTTTTATATATTCAAAATCATAAAGAAGAATATTTCTTTCCCTCATGTTCTTAGACTCCAGTAGCCAAACAAGCCCAAGAAAAAAACGCTCTGCTAGCCACTTCATTGATATTCCTCCTCCAGGCAACCGTATATCATGAAATTCAATGAAAATCCCTTTCCTTTGACAGTATCCTGGTAAAAATGTATAAAATAGTCAATGCTTTGTGAGAATTATTCTCCCTTTGCAAGCAGCACACATTAACAAATTATACTCAAGTATAACCACCCATAATTAAATTACCTTGACAGAGTACAGGTTGTACAGTAGCTACCCTACCTCCAACTGCATGGTTATCAGTCTTGCAAATTCGATTTAGATCACTTTGCTTCATTTTTCAATGTTCAACTGGTATGAACAAAAAGTGATTTCTAACTGTAGGTTTTCAGGCAAAAATTTTTGCTGAAATATGACAGGATTTTTTTTTTTCCACTGAAAATAATGACTGTTTATACCAACCATGTTCTTTCTAAAAACCACACGGAAGGGAGGCATGCTTTCCAAAAGCAAATTTCTGTTGACAGATGAATCAGATGGATTCTTTTCATTTGAAAAAGAGCTAACCAGATACACTATACAGTTTCTAGTCACTTTATATGCAACAGAAAGCATAATCAAGTATCTTATTTTACTGTATTTTAGTAACACTCTTCACATAAATGATAAGTATCTTGCAATCTGTAAAAACAACTATTTTTAATTATTTCTCTCTTGAGTATCTTCTCCACCTTCTGAAAAGTATATGCTTTTAAAAAGATTCCTAATTATATTATTTGAAAGTTCTAGGAAGTATTCAATCATAATCTGAATTATAACTATTTTGGTTTTACAGAGAATAACTCTGGTCTTAGCAGAACAATAATAATCACACCACCTGTGATGAATAATAGTAAATGCACTAGTTCACATGCTCAAAATAAGGCTGTGCATAAGGATTTACAAAACCAAGGTTTTTAAACAGAAGAAAAGCTGTACTTAGTATTAGCATATAATTATTATTAAACACTAGACCCTAAGACAAATGACCATTAGTATCCTAATTTGTAAGTCCCGTCTTGTCCTAAAACCAAAACAAGTGTAGCTTAAAAAAAAAAAAAAAAGAGAGAATCTCTGTGACTACAACGTTTTTAAATGGAAATCTACAGCTCTGTGGTATTAAAGCAAGCTTAAGTTACCACTCTCGCATGGAAGTAATTGCCATATAGGTATACACGTGTATTGTACAAAACGTTACGAACTAAACATGCAAATTCATTTAAAGTGCACTAGAGAGCTACATCACTCATGCTCAGGTCTAACAAGATGAAAGATTCATAGTGTCTATAAAATACATGTCTAACCTCATGTACTTCATTAGTAATCTTCAATTACCTAGAACCATTTCTCAGACAATAAAACCCTTTTTCAGCTTCTCATGCTGGTTTGCACTCTTTGACAACCTGCTTCTGCTCTTTTTATCTTAGGCAAATAACATCAGAATTACTTGACCCAAGGACTGAGCACACAGTGATACAATGGGCTATATTATTAACATCAAGTTTTTGTGCAAAGATTCCTATATAGTATAGAATATTAATACAGAATTTTCGTAACTCGCTTTGCTCCCAAGACAGTTGTGTTGGTTTTGCCATCTGAATTTCTGCACTTCGAAAATATCCAATTCACTTATAGATAACATCCACATGCACACAAACAAACAAAAAAAAGTGTATTTCCTTCTGTAAATCTACTGCAACAATGCTGTTCTCGGTGCCTAAGCACCAACCTCAACGACAAGACTCACTTAGAGGACGTTATGGAAAATGCAATGAATTCCAAGTGCTAACAACATCTGCACTCCAGCAACACAGTTAAGAGTGTGTATCATAAAATGAAAAACCTGGGTATGTTTAATCCACTCAGGATCACTCTGCAGCAGATAAAATAAACAGACTAAGGAAGTAGCTTACATACAGCTACCTGCCAGATAACAATTTTACCTTTGACGGAAAGAGAAATTACACGGAAACATTCTGCTTGAACTGCCTAGCTATCTGTATACTTAGTACCTGAACACTACCTTTTCCAAGAACACTCTGTATTTCACAACATTCCTACTTCTCAGAGAGAGAAACCGGAGAAAACGACAGTAAAATACATTTAGGAAATTAACCAATTTATAAATTAGTCATTTATTCAGACTGCTTACTTCTGTATCTGTAAGGTGATCTGTTAGTCCTACTAACAGAGTGCACAAGCTCACATTTCAGCTCAGGGCTTGCTGGAGTGGCATGTGAAATGCCCATGAGACCTCCTTTACTACAATTATAGATAACCTTCAAGAGAACTGGGTTTTTGACATCATGGTGGACCGTTATAGTCACAAAAACCTGAACCAGATTCTAACTTGCCTTTTCAGTCACCAGCAGCACTTTTAAAGAGGGTCTGATTTTAGAACTTCCTGAGACCAGCTTAAAAACATGATTTAATTTTTTGAATTCTTGATACATGAGTGGTCTACGACAGCCAGGAAAATGCCTTGTTCTCACCTGTACACTGAGAAAATTAGCTCCAGAAATTGCTGATGTAAAATAAACATAGAATATAATCAGATCATTTTAGATGATGGCATTTTCCTACCAGTACGGTAATTCAATTTGTCATTACATTCTTTAGAGATAGACCAGTGTTGTTTCTAGTAAGTTCTTCCAGTCTTTTTTTCTAACTCCTTTTTTTTCTCCTTTTCTACTTTTATATTCATGCACTATAGTTTACCCTGTGCTCCAGATGATCCAGAAAAAACTCAAATTGCATTTCATTTTGAGCCTTTCTGGAGTTACCAACCTACGACACTGGGAAAGAAAGCCTGGCTGTCAAAAGGCAGCAGCTTGCCACCTCCTGAAAGGCAAGGCTGCTAATTCAGTAATTGCTTTGGAAAGCCTCTGCCTTTGTGCTGAGTGTTGCATCCCACTGCCCCAGTCCACGCCGAGCAGAGGGCTACTGCAGCGGGTCACACCAAAACACACTGGAGCTCTGCCACTTCACACAGGTCAAATACAGCCATTTTCTTCTAATTCCTACCTTCACTTGACTTCACAAGCTTTACAGTCTGTCACTCACTGAAAGCCAGGCTATGGAGCTTGCAAGAGGGGGAAAAAAACCCCCAGCCACTCCAAAAAGTTTCAACTGAGATAAAGCTGGGGCTACATTCAAGCTATTTACCAACTTTGGTGTTTCATTATCTGACTCATAGCAGCTTAACTTTCCACATTTCTATGCTGTGCTGGTTGCTTAATCATTTGTCTATTCAGTTAGGAAAATAATAATCAAAAGGTAAAGCGATTTGCAACAGTTACGGTTTAATTCATACTGTACACTTACTTCATTGACTGAAAGCAGTTCCAGAGTGATCTGCAGCAGGCATTAGGTAAAACCTAGTACTAAGGTATGGCTTTACTCTGTGGAATTAAGATGCTAACTGAGTAGTCGACTGCAGAAAAGCCATGAAGTTGTATGAAAAGTTGGATGATAAGCTGGTAAAAATAATTTGTGCTGGTTACTGGAACTGACGTTCATTCAATGCAATTCACTTTCCTGCCCCGCTCCCCAGACTGCGAGTTCTAGAAAGAGAAATACGCACATTTCCTAAAATAACATAGTTTCAAAGCAATCTGGAGGTCTACATAACAGCAGGTCAGTGCACACAGACCTCCACCTCCCTATTTCTGCAGCATGTGTTTTTAATTCTTCATTTGTACTATTACATTTTGAGTTGGTTTTTTTCCAAGTATTTTGTTGCAGGGTGCAAATGGGAAATACTAAAGTCCAGCGCATACTCCATCCTACAGTAGAGGACTGCCCCCTCATAAACTCTACTGACTCAAATACTAAGGTCTATTTTTAAAGTATTTTATTTCCCAGGTAGCTATCACCAGACTCTCTGATTCCTGCACACACAATGAAAGACTGGCACAGTTCTTTAATAAAATGTCATCTAGTTTCCAGTTCCCATAATCCTCTTTGTTTACAGAACAAAGTCGTAACAGGCATGCCAGCATGAAAATGGGGATAATGTTCTTTCTATTCGATAGAAATGCCTCTGCAGCTTTTCAGAACGGGAATACCAGACATCAGCAAAACACAGGACTGGTATCTCAAACAGAGTCCAAATTATATCCGATTCACTGATCCTTTTCAGTCCTTGCCTCTACCACTCACTGACACAAAGATCTTCTGCACTTTGACACCTCTTTTGTCTTTATTTTAGAAAAAAAAATGCAAGGGAGAAAAAGAGTTAGCATCTTCGAGAAGGAGAAGTATTTATATTTCGACAACTGCTTTTGTTTCAGAACACAAAAAGGTTCCTTTCCCTTTTGCTCCACGCTGTATTGTTTAAGGCAGTTTCACTGTAGATGAGCCTATAGGCCCCTGCGGAGTTCTACACCAGCTTTTTTTCTAAATGATGCTAGCTGAAAGAAAACTCGGTAATAAATGTCATTTCTGTACTCCGGAGTATGCAATGCACCTTTAATACTTTCCCAAGTACACCATCTACACAGTAATAAAAAGAAGGATTAAACACTAATCTCTTATACCCATAATGCATCAACTGACTACACCTGCTAAAATTCAATTTGGTAATTAAAAAATATATCTACTGAACAGTCAAACCTGGAGACCAAAGGGAAAGTACTGTCTCTGCAGATAGCGAGCAGAAAACAGTTTCAAAATTCAGGCACTTAACACAAACCTATTTTTACCTCTATTCATTTTTATGTGACCTTAAGCAGTGTAAGAAACAAATACCTACAATTATGGTGCAGCAATTAAAGGGCAGTTTTATGGCTACAGTAATGACTTAAATATCTAGTAAAAGCTAGATAAGCAGCTTTGCCTTTTAGTCTATCTTTAGAAAATGCTAAAAAAAGTTAGCTTTTGCTTTTTCTTTTTCTCCTCCCCTCCTCGATTGCAGTAAGGAGAGTGAGAACAGACGCTTTTATATGTCCTCTTTGCTAACTGTTCCTGGCCCGAAGTACTTCTAAGCTTCAGGTTTCATGGGTTTTTTTCCTAGCTCTTCTTTCTTTCTTCTTTATTCTGTCTTCCCCCTTTCTCTAGGTGTTCTGTTTTCTAGATTTTTTTTTAAACTGGCTTTATCCCCTGATGCTCTCATTTCTCCTGCCTCCTCCTTCAACCGTGCTCCTGACAGGGGTGCAGAGGTGCCGAAGCGTTACTAATTTCAGGCTGACAACCCGGGCTGCAGCTCAAGGCTTCAAGCACACCTGGGCAGAAAGCGCCTGTCATTGGAGGGCTGCCTTTAAAAAAATAAACCAATTAACTAACTAAATAAAAATGTGAGCTCCTGGAGTTTCTGTAAAGAGCCAGGACTTGCTGAAATATCAAACAGGCACATACTTTCACATGAGCTGATGATCTCTTTCACCAATTCAAGCAGTCAGCAGTTTTCCACAGCGGCTTAAGCCCCCACGCTAAGAGGGGTTTAGGCACAACAACAGAACACAGGGGACAAGCATGCATATATCCCGTTTAGGCTATACACCACTTCTTACCATGAAAAGAAATACAATACAATAAAATTGGTGATTTTTCTATTAAATTATAGGACCGCTCAGGCAGAAATGAGTGTTGTGTTTGCATTATGTTGCAACAAACAGAAATCCCCAGCTGTGACAAAATGGCAGTGATCCTGCCAATGCTCCTGCTTCCCATTTAAAAAAAAAAAAAAAAATTAAAAAAAAGGTGTCTTGAAACAGATGCGGGACTATTTAATATTCTGTATTCTGCTGCAATACCCCAGGATGCCACCCATCGCTTGGGAGCACATTTTGCACTCCCTCCCAGGTGGCTAGGGATGCAGCCAGGGGAGAAAGTAGAGTTTTCCCTAAAGTTGCTCTTCAACTTCACAAACCAATGCACTTTCGAGCGTGATGATCCTCCACAAACATTGGCACTGCTTTTCCTCTCTCCTCCCTCCCTCTCTCTGTCCAACACTGGTGGCATTTGTCACTCCCCCACAGGTCACTCTGGGCATTCTATGGTCTAATTTTCCAAAGCTGCAATTATTTTTAATCATTTTTAAAAGGTCCTTTAGTCATCCTCAAGCTACCACAGCAGCTCTGTAAGTCACTTCTCTCCTAAAAGATGAATTCTGTTTTCTCTGGAGGGATCCTGGAGAGCCTCACAGCCAGTGGAGCTGGACCTGGACACTACTGCACCAGTGTCCCCAAAGCAAACAGTGGGCACAGCTGACCCCAAAGCAGAGCCACCCAATAATACAGGGGTGCTCATTACCTTAGCAAATGGATAATGGTAGAAAAAAATACCCTATTGGCCTGAACACACTGCTTTAGTATCAAAAAAGGGCAAGAAACCTACCAGTTGCTGAACAGGGTGGAATATGAGCAGAGACAGCCTAGCAGTATTTACACGGATGTGTTAGATAGCAATAAAAATCATAAATCCCAGGGATTATACTATCACTGGATCATGGCCAGTAGGCCCCAGGCAGAAAACTAGTTGCCATGGCAGCGTAATGTTATCTAGTTAGACCTCAGCTTTTTATTTCTGTTATTATTATTATTAAACACAGATATCTGACCTTAAAAAAAAGCAGCATTTAGTGACTGGTGCAGGCCAGTACAGTGTATTTCACAGCCAGGCCACAGCAGTACTTTCCATACCTACGCAGAGGACTCAAAAAACTAGGGTGATATATCTGTCTCACTATAAGGGAGTACCTGTGGGTGAAAATGGCCTCCAAATAGGTGTTCTCTCCCTTTATGTATAGTTTTCATTATTTAAAACAGCAAAGGTCACATGCTAATTAATCATTAATTAATTAATCATTAAAGAGGGAAAATAAAAAGAGAACTGGCAGGAAAATGCCTAATTCCATATATCTGAAGGTATATTTTATCACCTGTATTGTTCATTCAGTAGCTGGTTACGGCATCTCTTTGACGTACCTCACACTTCCCCAAGATGCACTAAACATCTGTAGATACCTTAAAAATGAATGGAGGACCACTAGTATTAGCCGCCCTGTTTAAACTAATTAGGAGGATATAGGGAAACACTTAACACTGCTGATCATGGAAGTTTACCTGAAACACTACAACACCATGGTGAAACTTTAAAGTTGTATGCAGTCCTACACATAGCAGTAAAGAGTAATCAGCACATATTTCACATATTTTTTCCTCTTGAGCTAAAGTAGGTACAATGATCAGGAAAAAAAATTCCAGTGTTGGAATACTTTTTAGTGACTTGCACTTGGTGAATGCTCCCAGATGATTATTAATTACTTTTCTCTTCTTGGTTGATTAGCTAAACCCTATTGTCAATGAGATGAAAAATGTCCATTGTTGCAATGTTACCAAATCTCAACAGCATAAAAGGAAAAAACAGAAGAAAAAGAGGAATGTCTTGCTTCTTTGGTCCTGAGCTATGGATTCAGGACGTCCGACTTGAGTCTTTTCAAACTACTACTTTTTTCAAACTACAAGGCCAAGTGCTGGGTCCTGCACTTCGGTCGCAATAACCCCATGCAGCGCTACAGGCTTGGGGAGTGGCTGGAAAGCTGCCAGGCAGAAAAGGACCTGGGGGTGTTGGTGGACAGCAGGATGACCATGAGCCAGCAATGTGCCCTTGCGGCCAAGAAGGCCAATGGCATCCTGGGGTGTATCAGAAGGGGTGTGGTGAGTAGGTCGAGAGAGGTTCTCCTTCCCCTCTACTCTGCCCTGGTGAGACCACATTTGGAATATTGTGTTCAGTTCTGGGCCCCTCAGTTCAAGAAGGACAGGGAATTGCTTGAAAGAGTCCAGCGCAGGGCCACAAAGATGATTGAGGGAGTGGAGCATTTCCCTTATGAAGAGCGGCTGAGGGAGCTGGGTCTCTTTAGCTTGGAGAAGACGAGACTGAGGGGTGACCTCATTAATGTTCTGGCAGGGGGGCTGCACTGGATGATCTTTCGAGGTCCCTTCCAACTCCTAAGATTCTGTGATACTATTTTATTTCATGTAAGGTCCCTCCACCTCTTAGGTAAGTTAGAGAAACACTAACTGCAAGCAGAAGTAGTATCATCACTTCATGTTTGCTTGCACTACATAGTGTAAACTCTTTAAAATTACCAACATAAGGTCACTTGAGTACAGCTGATGCAGTTTAAGTCAAAATTCAAGCGATGCTACTTTCCTTCAAGAACACTTACCATTCTTTGTATATCCTGCCTAGGATTACAAAATTACAAGGCTCAAATAATCCACTTAAATTCAAATTGACAGTAATAATAATAAAAAAAGGTGTTATGCTAGGAAAAAACACTGATAAAAATGGTTTTCTTCAGAAAACGCAAACAAGCGTGACAGCAGCACGACATGGTACCTGGGTTAATACAGCAAGGAAAAAAAAACAACCTCACATACAATATGCAGACAAATGAGAGGGATACAGACAGAATTCATTCAAGAGACAACTTTCAACACAGCCACCACAAAATTAAGACATACTTTAGGATCCCATGCCAAGAAAATGCTGTGCAAATTTATGCAACTTACTCTAGGTGGGAACAGAGAAACAGACCTGGCTGAGCAGACTCTCGTTTAACAACCGTGATTCAGTCCAGCCACAGAAGAACAAAAAAGAACGGATCTTCTAATGTATTTGCAAATACGCTTGCTATGATAAATGCAGTAATTTTTTTGGTGTCTAGACTTTCCTGTGGGCCTTGTGAGTGCAAAATGCAAGACACTTGACGTTCAAATTGTGTTTGATTGGAGTAATGCCTGAAAATGGCAGTGGCTTGACTGATTGAACCAGAACTAAAAATCCTACTTTTAGCAAAGCCTAAGGACGGGAGCAGGATATTACCTTTTCGATCCCTTTTGCTGGGTTGAACAGTTCCATGAGCTTTGAGACCGAAAATTACAGTTATAAATATCACAATGGAAACCCTACATGTGATAATGGCTCCTAAAGGAAATCATTAGGATTCATTTCTGGATGCGGCAATTAACGTATTACTGTCTGAGTCAAGACTATTTTGCTGAGAAGCAGTGAGGTATCGTAGTCTATGCAGTCTTGATTTTCCAAGTATTAGTCATGACATCCCAAGTTTCTTAGCAAAGATTACAGAGCCTCACCCTCCAAATGCTGAGACTGCAAAGTGTCTGAGGATTAACCCTACAGCAATCAGTGTAATGAGACTGATCCTTGACTGGGAGGCCCAGGTACTGGGTGAAAACAGTAATAACTTCTAACATTTACATGAATCCAAGCACCTGGATAATGGAAACCCTCAGTGGGAGCTTGCAGAATCAACGTATCACAAAAATGAAACCAAATTTGCCTCTAGAAACCCAAATAGTGTCTTACTCCAACAGGAAGGCATTCCTTGCTTTGCTTACCACAGTACTAATATTCTTTTCCAAAATCAATCTGAACCGAAAAGCCCCATTGTAATAAACATTTCAACATTTCAATGACTATTTCAACTGCCACCTGTATTCCTCTCAATTTTCCTCAAATGTTTGAATTCCCCAAAAAGACACCTGTGGCATTTGTTCATGAGAACAAACACCTCTTCACTTCCTCTACCCCAAAACAAAGCCGGTTTGCGAAGGGAATAAAGAAAGCCATGCTACGCTTGCTGTGCACTTCAGAAAATACTACCCAGCATGCCCTGCAGTAATGACGGCTGATACAGATATATTTTTCCTAAGGATAAGCGCTATCATGAACATCTTTTTAAAAGATCACCAAAATGCTGTACTTTGATAGCTAATATAAGCAGATTCATGACCTATCTAAATGATTGTTAAAATTACTGATGGCAAAATTCTTTCCTTTCCTGGTGCATGATGCATGGTTCCTCTCCAATAAATCTCAGGCGCTTGCTATAACCAAAACATGTCTTTGTATGCATAGGAAAATGCTTCTGGTCCATAAATGCAATAGTTTCACCTATTGAGAGAAGACGAAGTCATTCAGCGAGACAAGATACTGAATTTCTGTTGAAACAAAACTGTAGAGCGTGAAATAGCAACCTGTCATCAGATGTTGAGAGTCTGATGTTCATCAGCGGCAGCTAAAACCACACTCTCCTCCCACCTATGTCTGAGGGAATTGACAGCCATCTGCATGCAGGTCTGGCCAGTCTACATCCTGCAGGTGAGGACTACAGTCAGACTCTGCAACACTGTTCAGGCTGAACCGTCACATGAATAAACCAACAGAAACAGTCTCCTTTCTATTGAAATATGTGAAGTGCAATTGGAGAACAGATCCATATCTGCAACATCCTACATGATTTTATATTAAAGGTGAGGAATTTGGTTGTCCTGAGCAGGAGGCTCTCAATGAATACAACCTGAGAGCCTGCAAACACAGGCTGGGTAGCTGTCCCAAAGGCACCATCCACAACACGTGGCATCACACATCTTCAGCTTTGGACAGGCTGCTGCTCACAGGGATGGCAGTGAAGACCTTTCTGGCCAGTGGAGAGAGTCTCCATGGCTGGTGCATATCAGACAGATAAGCAAGTAATACAATCAAATCCAGAATAACTCTTATTAAGTTGGGCAATGCCTACGGTAAATGAGTGACACATTATTTTGATTTGCCTCTCAGGGCTCAGATCATGGTGTCTAAAGCTCACCGTCCCCACGAGAAAGGGATTTCTGCGAACTAAAAGCTGCCTCTCCGGCAGCAGGAGGAAGCAGCAAGTGAAATGGAACAACGCTGAGCTTACACTAAACATCTGAGCTACATTTTCAAATACTGGCACAGAGACATTATTACTTTACTTTGATATGCTGCCAAAGGAAAGCAAAGAGCCACTGAAAACTGAACCCCATTTAGAAGTCGTGTCTATTTTTCAGTAATCCTTGTAATACTGTGTACATAGCTTAAGGATCTACCAAAGACAACAGACTATGAAGTCATAAAACAATAATATTCATGTCAGAGTCTTAACAGATTCATACTTATTAGTGTCATAAATCAGAAAAATTGTCAAGGAACATAATAAGTGATGCCACAAATGAATTATGTACAGTAACTTAGGTATAGGGAAAGGCATTTGGGTAAAATTAACCAGACTGTTGGCTCACGAGCACAAAGCAGGGCTACTGTTCTCTGTTACAAGTTAACATTTTGATAAAGCTCCTTACAGTGCTTTTTTCTTTAAAAGTGACATCTCTGCATTTTTATGTGCAACTGTTGGCATCTTGCCCACTGTAGACATAACTTATCGATTTCAAAAAAACTGGTATCACAAATCTACATGCTTTCTCCTTAACTCCTTCGTTGTTGGATGTCTCCAATACTACAATTAAACTTTTTATTTGAGAGGCAAGGAAACAGAGTAACTTGAAACATCTGATACTTTAGTCATGCAACTGTGCTTTATCTGTGGTACTCAAAAAGCCCTCAGGAAAATAATCAGTAACTGCATTCAATCTATTTACAAATCACACTCAACTGTCTCATGTACAGCTGCATAGCTTTGTTTTAACTTTAACTTACCTTCAGGTCTGACAGATTTCTGCTCTCTTGCCAAGTATTGTCATGTTAACTTGTTTTAGTATTAATCCATCTCCCTTTCCTTGTCTCCGCAGTGTCTTTTCTTAACCTGCCTTCTTCATATGAGGCAGTCAGATTCTCTGCCTTAATGTTTTCCCCTGGATGTCTCCAAGCAGCATGTGTCATGAAACATGTCCATGTTGTTCAGGGCAATACTATTACTATGAAGCTCCTTGTTTCTTAGGTGCCAGTAAGATCTCTTCTCCCAGATGGGAAAGATGGGTAAGCGAACAAAATAAGTCTCAGCTCCAAAGGTAGCAACAACCTCAAGACGGTCCTCCCAAAATCTTGATGCAGGGAGGCAGAGCCAAGAGGAACAGTTGTGTGGTGGGAAATGGATCTCCCTCATGTGCAATAGCTTACCACAGGGTATTTTGGGAGGTAACAACAAGGAACACATTGTTTCTTTCCACTATTCTGTCAAATGCATTCTCCCCATCACAACCAGAGATGCTCTTATCTAAAGATGGATGAAGAGCAAAGGTAACTCTTGCTACCTCCACAAAAGATTCAGAAACAATTCTTAAAGTCATCCTAACAAACAGGCAAGACCTAAAATCAGAAGACTCTCACAAAAGAATAAAAAATCAGCATAGATCTGTAAAGAAGAATTGGAAAGTAACACTGAGTAATCAAAAAATGAATGAGGAAAAATAAAATATCACTCTCAAAACACTGTCCTGAAAACCCATTGCCACATCAGCTATGTATAGGAACCTTTGTTGTCTTATTTAAAAAAATAAATCAGTATGATTCACATAATGAATCTTCTTTCTTCCTCTCTTGTCAAATAGGAACATTCTCTTTGTAGCCTCTTCAGGTCAAAAGCTTAGTCAAGTCTGAGGTGCTCACTGACCTGAAGGGAAAACTGAATGCTTAAGTAGTAAAAAGCTACGTCCTTTCTCTAGATGAAAATGGAAACAATTCATCTTTCCCTAAATGTCTTTTCAGTCACATAGCAGGTTTTATGTTAAAAATAATTACTAATAATACTTCATATTTTTCTTGGTTGTGGTCAACTGCAGAAGGCTGAGATGTGGGTTTTTTTTAATTAATGTAAGAAAGATGGCTTTGCCCTGTATTTTTTTCATCCCAGCTGAAATACATTTAGAAGGCCTAGACAACAAATGTATGTAACTTTGAATTAGAGGACTGGCTCATGAATACTAAATGCAGTTTTGATACTGTTTAATGCTATACTATAAAATATTGCTGCTTTCCAAAATTAAATTTCCCAAGTATTTATGTTTCCTGAGACCGTACTTTATTACATTTACTGGACCAATAGCCAAGTCGACATTTCTCATCTGCTCATAAACATTGTGCGGATGTAATAATGACTTGACCATTTCCTTTCCTTACCATGATAAATTCAAAGAAGAAGAAACAACAAACTTGTTCAGTGCTGCAAATGCATCTACTACAGAATCCAATCTAAGGTAAATAAAAGCTGTCCAGTAAAACAGGCAGGGAATGAGGCAGAATGCCCCTGCCACTATTAATGCTGCTTTTCTAGGTGCTCCCAAGGAATGGCGACCCCAAGGTACATTTAGATTAGACATTAGGAAGAAGAGGGTGGTGAGACACTGGCACAGGTTGCCCAGGGAAGTTGTGGGTGCCCCCTCCCTGTAAGTGTTCAAGGTCAGGTTAGACAAGGCTCTGGGCAACCTGGCCTAGTGTGAGGTGTCCCTGCCCATGGCAGGGGGGGTGGGACTCGATGGTCTTTTAGGGCTACAAAGATGA
>NW_010183629.1:106176-112383 GCF_000695765.1 Mesitornis unicolor
CCTGCTGAAGTAACACAGAGGATGAGAACTGAGAGGTGAGGAGGATCCACTGCTGCAGCTGCCAGGGCTGAGCTGGGCAGATCCACATAGCGCAGGGTGAGCATCATCTGAGCCTCTTCACAACCAGTTTCCATTCCTCCAGTAACCACTACAGACCTCTGTCCTTGCAGACAAGAGAAGCCATCTCCACTCCTCAGACGAGGAATTTATGTTCTGACACACAAACACACAGCTGGAGAATATACGCCACCGAACAACACAGAAATGCTGTAGGTCCGAGTTCTCCAGTGCAGAGAACAGCAGGGGCAGCTCTGCCATGCAGGCAGGACAAGGGGTCACGCAGGTCAGCAAAATATCAAGGGCGGCAAATTGTTTAGTGACGATTTTGTTTACTGTGCAAGTAGCTCCTGACTAGGAACCACAGTAATTCTTTCCAGCTTGCCTTGGGCAGTGAAAGCTATAAAAGCGTTTGCACTTGACTGGTATCTAGGGAAATCAGACTGAGTCCTAGGTCTGTTCCTCTATCAAGTTTGCCAAGTGGCAAGCTACGTGCGGCACACTCTTACTTTTTTTTCTTCCCCTCTCTTCCCACCCCCCTGCCGCTCCAATTATTCCATGTAACATATCCAAAAATAGTATTAAGCATGCTGGTCCCAAAGCAAACAAAAAGCAGGCAAACAAAACCCTCCGACACTCAGTATTTAGCAAGCTGCTTCTGCAAAGGTTTACAATTTGAGCAAGAATTTGCCCTCATCTTGATAGAAAAACACAATACCATGCAGATTCCACGTGAGAAAAATATCTCAGTCTGAAGATTTGCATGGCAATTTTTTTACAGCTTGGCAGTAGTTAAGTGACAGTGCCCAGAAGCACACATTACCAATGATAAAAACAGAAATACGGATTTTTAAAGTTCATTTATGGGCCATTATGTAGCTTATGCTACACCGCTATCATATGTTAAATGAGAAATTACAACACATCTGGTGACAACAGGGAATTTCAGTAATAACCTTGAACCACCATTTTATCTTTCCCCCCTAACCCTTATGTAGAAAAGTGCAATTTTTGACAAAACTCCTAAAACTGAAGTCAGGTGTAAAATATTACATTCTTTGAAGAATAAGAAGGTGACTTTGGCTAATACTGATCCATTTACAGAGATGAACAATCCACCTTTCAAAACAAAAATGCTTATTTAACATGAAACGCTGAAATGATTAAAAATTTAACAGATTGTAAATGGCGATTATTAAGTGCAACTACCAACAATAACTCAGGGAGAAGTGCTTTGTCTCTTAGGTTATTTCGATAGCATACAGCAGATTAAAACTAATTATAGTTTCAAGGTCTTCATCATTAGGTAACTTAATGCCCACATCAGCCAATTTACTAAAAACATTACATACACTTGAAACAAATGATTTATGGTGCAGCTGAGCAGGGCAGCCACAATATTGCAGTGAATATAAGCAAGACCTAGAAAGCGTGAACCAACGAACCATAGCCTGTTAGTACAGTAGGTCAAGCCAAATCTACCTTAAGTTCTTACAAGTCCATATAAAACTCCAGAAACTAAAAAATAAAAAAAATTTAAAAATTAAATAAGTCGTCAACCCCCAACTTCCAGGCATTTATTCACTGCACTGCTTTGTTGAAATTGTTGGATGGCCTCTACTGAAAATTTGAGTTCATGCCATTTAAAAAAAACCCCATAGATTGAAAGTGTTAAAGTAATCTTGCTGTTATTTGTACTTGCTTTAGATGAGACACGAGAGGAGAAAATGAAGAGACTGCTACAGAAAAGTGAAATGTTGAATTCTCACTTGAGATTTCATTTGGAAGTTAAACAAAAACCTTCCTGGGGAGGCATCTCAAATTGATACCTAATAAACAAATAAAGTATCAACAACCAAAGACCAGCTTTTGCAGAGTAAAGTCACTGTGTTTGCAAAGAAGCGCTAAAGGGAAACAAGTAGATACCAGAAACCTCTCTGTACTACACACTAGTATTGATTTGGAAGACTTCAACATGCATGAGAACCGCAAGACTGCATCCTAGGGAAATGAAAAGGAGCTATGACACCACTTCCACTGCCTGGAACATTTCCACCAAATGGAGGATTTGCTCCTGTGGCTTTTTCATGTTTCTCATCCAAGTTTCTCATGGCTAACAGAAAAAGAGGGGAAAAAAAAATCAAGGCTGACGAAGCATGAAGCGTGTTCCAGTCTCCCTCCTCGACAGCGTATCCCCTTGCCCCTCAGTTAGGCTGCTCTGCACAGACCCTGGTAGAAAACCAGAGGAAATGTTTCTAAACAGATAGTGCTAAGGGAATGCATGCCTGGTCTCCAAAATTGTGTGCAAGCGAGGGGGAAATGCTTCTGTCAAGTTAGTGATGGCCCTGGTCATACATATCATTGGTTTCTCTCATTTGTTCTGCTGCAAACTACAGCTTCACTCATACTGTCTTTTCTTACTGCCACAGGTTAAGTCTTCACCTATCCTTTCAACTATACCAACACAACACCTGCAGAAATCAATTTATCTTTATGATACTGGATTCTGACTCACAAATAACGTAACAGTCTACAACAAATGCTAAATGGATGCAACATCTTCAGGATCTGAGATGGATTTGAAGGCACAGATAAAATACATAGTTTATCTATATATTTTTATAATACACTGTGGTTGCCAATAGAACAAAATTGTAACCACTCAGACTGGAATGTGCTATGAGATTTTATTTCTTCTTATTTTGTCCCAGCATATGACTCTCAGCTATTTCTGAAAGCATCAGTAGGAAAAAACAGTTGGTTTACTCCTAGGGATGCCCATGGTAACTACCTTGACAAGGCCCATCGCAGGGATGGGGTGCTGTTCTTGACTGTTGCAGCTATAAACCACAAATACTTACTCATCTTTAACTATACTTGCACTAAAAGATCCAGCTTCTTCTGAACAACTGAAAGGAAACAAAACAACTGTAATTCCCAAAGCCCAGACCTCATAGGAGACAACACGTGTTGCCCTTGAAACCACTTTTCATCACCTGTTTTTTCCAAGCAAATGGCAGAGAAGCAGCTTACAGAAAAGGGGCCATAGAGGCCACAGTTCTGGGGCAGATGAGTACTGCAAAATCCTTGTGATGTTGCTGCTCAGAGATCAAGTACCATCAATAGCTACCCCTCCCCCTTCCAAATTCTGCAGATTTACAAATCTGTAAACTGACAACTACACAGAAATTCTAAAACTGTAAGTATTTTGACTATCTAAAGTTAAACCTGAAACCAGCAATCATTCAAGAAAAAAAGCACACATGGGCAACAAAGAGTAGGCAGAACACAAGACTGAGTACATCTCTATTCAGTGGCAGGAAGGCATCTATTATCAGACGCAGAATGGGCCTGAAACGCCATGAAAGCCAGCATTGTGGCAAGCGTCACCAGGAACATCCTAACTGCTCCTTACAATTATCCAAAGACAGACAAGCTGGGACAACTCAAAATAGTATCTTTAAAACTGATACATCAAATCTGAATTCTTGCAATAAAACTGAAAACAAAGCAAGCATGTGAAGTACTTCGGTACTACCCTGAAAACTCATGGATAAAAAACGGCTGGAGGTTGGCCTTCACAGCCCATCTCAGCAAGCTCACTATAGAGCAGCAGTGAAAGATGCAGTCAGCCTTTTAGACATGGTTGTCTTGGAGACACCAGAACACACTGCACTGATGACAAAGGAAACAAAAAGCTGGATGCACTTTCTAAGGCTTTTAGTCTGCTCTCTTTCATGTGGAGTTTACGGAGGAGGGCCTCCCTGGGATGGGTATGCAGGGAATGCTGGCAGCAGGACCAGCTCATTGAGGTAGAAATCAGCACTGGCTTGGGCCAGCGTTTGGGGCAGCCCCAGAGCACCCTTTATCCCCGGGAACATGTGACACGCCAGCTCCAGCAAATAAGAATAACGAAGTTTTAGCTCTGCATGAGTGTTACACTCTTCCACACAAAGATCTTTAAGAGAAATAAAGCAAGCAGCGTCTCCTGGTTTATGCAAGGGCCCTGGAGTTGCTCTGGGGACTCTTTCCATTTATCCAAGCGGTCTCCTGCTGGGCTCCTTCCAAACCATAGGCAGAAACCTGGCAACATACTTTGAGGTAGCAGAGCCACGCAGTTTCCAGCAATGAACAGAGGAATAGCTAGCGGCATTTAGGCTGTAACTATGAAAACAGCAACTTCCATCTCACTGCAATTGATATAAGTATGGAAAAGAATTTAAAATGAAAATGTATTTTTTTAAGTAACTCTTATAACTCTTTAATTTCCATATCGAACTCTGCCAGATCCTAGCCTTGTGACGAGTTAGGTCAAGCATATAGTTTTTGACCCCCTTTAACCTGCCTGGAAAAGAAGGCTACTAGTGTGAAGCAGCACTCAGCAGGACCTCTTCTATGCTGCGCTGTAGTATGTGTATTAAATACAAGGGTCTTATCAATTTGCAGTACTTTTCACTGATAATGTAATTCAGACCTACATCAGACGATGCCATGACAACAACAGTAACTTCTGGCTTCAGATACGCACTGTCACACGCACCTATTGGTCCCTGAACTAAGGGGGAACACTTAGGTCTAGCCAGACAGCATTACAACTCAAGCCTAAATACATGTGCTGCAAGGGTCCTGGCTCCCTGTCTCCACATCTAAACCTCTTGTATGACAGGCGTGATACTGACGACTACTTGCAATGAGAGCACCGGGGTTGTAGCTATTTCTCACAAAAAAAACCCGATGGAAGGTCTCACCCTGCCACAGGTCATCTGCTTGCATGAATGTTTATAAATTTCCTGATTTCACAGGCTGCTAACCTTTATATGCCCACTTTCAAATTCTGTGAGTACACCAAAAATTGTGCACGATACATCAACATTCAGTTCTGACTGACAGTAGGATGGGTGAAGATGAGATGAACACGGAAAAATTGGTAATTTTCCACATCATAACCTTCTTTCATGCTGCTCCTCTCTTTCATCTGTACAGTCAAAGAAGAGGAGCGAGGTGACACAAAGATAGGTGTTAATCCCCTACCTTCCCAGTCTGTTCTGAAGGGTTACAAAATGGACAAATAATAGGTACCTGACAAAGGGATATTTGAATAATCAGCACCGCCACCATGCCTTAGAAGACCTCTCAACATCTTTATGTAAAACTACGCATCTGTAGTAGATGATTGCTACCCTCCCCAGGGTATTGTATGACTGGCAACAGCAGAAAATCTGGGTCAAGTGATGCAAAAGACACTCAACCTGATGGGATCAGCTGCTGCTGGTGTCTTTCCAAATCAGATCTGCCTGAGCAATAAAGCACCGTTAAGTTCACCATCTCTCTTAGTTTGGGCTCATTTGTCTTGCCACTAAATGCAAAACTGTACTGTATTAACTGCACTGCTGACAGCAGATGTGTTTTTTGGGACCGCTAAAAATCAAAGTATTTATAGATACCACAATATGGATTTTGGAATCTCACTCTAGGCATAGCTTAGGCATACCCAGACCAAGCCAAATGTCATCAAGGCAGACTACTTCTCAGCCTGTGGTTTCAGCAAGGTTAAACAAAAAGTCCAGAAATCCTGTCCCCCTGTGAAGTCTACCTCAAGCGCCACCCAGGACAGGTGTCAGTTTGTGGTGCTTGCTTTTCTGCTAAAGCTTCAGCATCCTCCATCAATGTCTTCTTGCAGAGACATGCTACAAATAGGGCATACTGCCCTCCATACTGGCCATACTCCTTTACACTCACAGCACAAAGCTTACTTAACTGGTTGATGCTGACAAGTCTCTTTTTTGTATGTCTGTAATGTCATGGGTCCGTACTTGAAACAAACAAGATCTACCCGGCATCCCAGATTTTCTTGTGTACAAGCCAAAAATTCAAGGAATTTGGACTGACCACTTATGGCTGCAGCATCTTAATGACCCGTGCCTGGTTCTTCTTTCTGATAAGCAGTCTTTGACTTGTCCAATCATCCAGAAGCAGCGAAACTGTCACTATTGCCTTAAAAAAAAATATCAGCAGCGCAAGTATGAATCTCAAAACTGTGTTAGCTTCCCAGATTGGGCCAATCTGGCAGAATAAAAATGTCTCTGATGCGTCATTTAGAGTTTTTTTGATGATGATGTGTACCTGAAGCATCTGTGACAGCACAATTCA